>NC_092212.1:82990273-83076090 GCF_043381705.1 Parasteatoda tepidariorum | reverse complement strand
TTTTAATGTACCGTGAGTCACCGAAATCAAGAGAATGTCAACTTTCACCGGTGAATGTTAACAATCACAAAGTCATGTTTGGTTAATGTCCGAAATATTTGTTATATTCGATTTGATATTAATTTATTTGTTGATATTATTACATCTATTCAATATTTTAATATCTGTTGAGAACAGATTAGGAGAAATATCAGTGTTCGGAGTGCCAATTAAATGTATACCGGGAAGTGGCACTAGACCTTAAAAAAACATTAGTGCAGGGCAGGGATGGCGAACCAATGGCACGCGACACAATATTTTGGGCACGCCACCGATCACAATTGTTATTGCATTCTGAATTTTTATTACACAAATGCCACACACTATGAAGCATATGTAACAATTAAATTAAAATTCACAAAAAACAAACAAGATAATAAGCAATTATTAATAAAAAAAATAAACAATTAATGCTAAAAGAACAATTAATAACCATAAAAAACAAGCTAATAATAAATAACTAGCAAAAAAAATCAACAGTCTTGCTTAAACTAATATTTTACAACCTAATATAAGTTATTTGTCACTTAATCTGCAATAACAGAAGTCCTACTGATGCTACTTTAAGTTGAATTACGCGTATAACTGAGACATTGCAAAATGTATTTTCTTTTCCATGTAAATAAAGAGTTTTGAGTTGATAATATTAAGTATTAATATTTTCCCAATAATCATGAAGTCAAAATTATTTGACGGCACGTCTGTGATTTCATTAAACAATTTTTTAGAAAAAATGGCACGTTGGTGTATAAAGGTTCGCCACTCCTGAAATAGGTCTTTAAGTTAAAATTATTTGTCTGTCTGAAATATTGAGAGGAAGATCTCTGGTTATCCAGAGGTACACATACCTACTGTCTCCCCGCTGGTGACACTATGGGTAATATACGCATTTATAAATGTACCTGATTCTTTCCTGTTTGGTATGAAAAGTGTACAGGAAAACGAAACTGGATTTTACTATAAATGAGACATTTAAGAAAAATTAGTTAAAAATTTTATTAGTAAAATTAGTATTTTATTAGTAACGCATATATATATATCCAGTTAGTGACTTGGAATAGTAATTTTGTACATTTTCTGTTTTTATATTCTATTAAAGTTTGTTTTTTCTTAAACTGTTGAAAACCAATGTTGATATAGCTTAAATATTTTTTATTTCAAGTCATAAACAAAGATATGTTTGAAAAATTACAAAAAAAAATGCATATAATACTCATTTACCTTTTAAGCAATACTGATCATTCATACTGTTTTCACATTGAAGTTCTAATATAATTCTTGCTATATCTCTTCCGTTTTATCTCTTTCACGATATTCTAAAGATACTGTCAAATAGAGTAAACTCCATATATGTTTAGAAAAATTAAAAACAATTGGGTCAATATTTAACAGATTTTGGTTTGGGTTGGCAAGAGGAAGAGAATCAGGGGAGAGAGAAGCTCCCCTCTTTAAAATGAGTTCCTTTCATTTTTCCATAGCAGCAGAGGATCTGAGACTTTGTGGCGAAGGAAGTTATTTCCATTGGCAAACTATATACTTCCTCTATTTCAGTTGCAAAGCCGCGATGGCTAAAGGGATAGAGCAGTGTTTCCCAAAGTGTGGTACGCATACCCCCAGGGGTACGGAAACAGTTCAAGAGAGGGTACGCATTCTTATGCGAAATATCTTGCAGCAAACGAAAATTTAAAAAAATTTTATTCGAAAACAAAGCTAACCATGAAAATTTACGATTACGAAATTAATATTTAGTGGTGTCAACAGCCAGTTGTGATTTTTAACTTTTGTGCAATTTTTTTATAGTAAAAAGTACATTCATTTTTTTCTATCACTGGTACACAGCATTACGAAAAATTTAGAAGGGGTACACAAATGTTATAAGATAGGGAAACACTGGGATAGAGCATTCATCTTCCAATAAGGTGAACCGGGTTGGAATCCCAGCGATTTCTAGTCGATACGAATTCTGCACCTACCACTGTGCCGATGTGAAATATTCTCATGGGTTAGAGTCCCCTTGCCGCCAGGCAAACAGTGGGTTGTTCTTGTGGTCTTCCTCTCCATGTAACTCAAATGCAGGTTAGTTCCATAAAAAGTCCTCCACAAAGGCAGATTTCTCTCAATACTTGATCCAGGAGTTACCTTGTCTTCTGTGTTGGGTTCACAAGCCTAAGGAGTTGAACATTAGTATTCGCAAACCCAAAAAATTGGGTTGGTAGTTTAACAATGGTTATAAAATATTTTAATTGCTGGTCTAGTGGACCAGCAATAACTATTTTATGCTGGCCTTTGTTAAATTTCAGTGGTTCCACACCATTTTTTTTTCAGCCGTTAACTTACTACAACAATTGCCTTTTGAAAAGATGAACAAAATTTTTTTCTATTTTTATTGTGGGTTGAAAGTTTTGAGTAGAATGAAGTTAACAAGCTTTTCTTTTTTAGGTTACTTAGATGGAAGATGTTTACTAAGTGAAATTTGTGCGACAGCATGAAACATGAATGCCATGGAAAATATGAATATTGAAGATTTAAAGGAAGAAATCTATGGTGGGTACATACTTTTTAAATATTCATAAAGGCTGTTAGTCAAAATAATATTATTGGTATGTTTTGTATTCATAACAGGTTATAAAATAACAAGGTTCTTATAACCCTTAATTTATGAAGTTGTTTATAGAGGCTTTGAAAAGTATTTAATTTTGATTATTATTTTATCAGTCTTTAACGTTTTTAAAATGTTCTTATTCTTTTTATTCCGTAAAGAATTATTATTGATGATGAGATATTGGCAGCCAATATCTCATGATATTTATTTCTATATTTATTTTTAATTTCAAGATAAAAGTTCTTTGTCAGAAACTAGCTATTTTATCACGATCGTGTGAAGTCTCTGAAAATTATTTTGCATTTTATTAATGTATATAGTGCTTGAAAATATTTTTTGAGTGCTAAAAAAATACTCAAAAGGTGCTTATTTTTTGTTGAAAAATTTAGCTACGCACCCTGAACAAAAATTTTTTTTCTTTGTTCGAACATCACCAGATTGGATGCCTTTTATCCATCTCCATAATAACAATGGCTATCTACAAATTGAATATCGGTCTTTTATTTAAAGATAAAAATAGAAATATTGTTTGAGATTTTAAATTTGATAATGCTATACAATTATAGAAAGTGCGAAATAAGGAAGTAAGCTATTAAAGTTTTAATAAAATATTTTATTTAAATGTTTTATTTTTTGAATGTTCAATTTTATTTTTATGCAGAATGTATCAAATATGAAAAATGCCAAAAATTTAAATAGTGCAGATCTTTTTGCAATCTTTTATTTCATCCATAATTATTATTATCTAATTATTTATTTTTTTATGAAATTGGACTCTGTATATTAATATTTCATTTCACCAAAAAAATGTCAAGTCATTCCATGAAAAAAGAAAAAAAAATCTCTACTCTACCTCTGGTTGTTAATTATTCAATTCCTACTATTAGTTCATACTCTCCCTATATCTCGTTCAAATTTTCAATCGTTAATAAAATACTTTTTATTCATACACTCAACTTCAAATACATTTTTTTTAACTTGCCATGGATGGCACTTGATGTTTATACAGTTTTTTCAAATATTAATTCATTAATTAAATTTTATTAATTAATATTAGTTTTATATGGGAGAAAATTTTTTAATTATTTAATAAAAAGTAACTAAAATGAAATTTTTCTTTGTTGACGTGAGTCGAAATTGACTTTGAATTTTTTTTTCTTCATATTACTTCTTTTTAATTTGTAACTTGCAACTTTGGAAATGTATCACTTTTTGTTTTATAAGCATTTCAGAAGTAGTTGATTGTTTTTATTTCTGTAGATGTGATCAAGACTATCAAAGATCCTGAGAAACCACAAACTTTAGAAGAATTGGGGGTGATAAATGAAAAGGATATTTCTGTAAAATTATCTCCTAACTGCCCTGTCATCCAAATTGAACTTACACCTACAGTGCCTCATTGTTCTTTGGCTACAATCATAGGTGAGCTTTAAACTCATTATAACTAATGTTAAATGAAAAGGATATTTCTCTTAAATTATCTCCCGATCCTAGAAGAGTTTTTTTCAATAGATATCTACTTATAATTAATTTAGTAATCTAACATATCTGTAGCCTCCCACTAACGCTCAACGAGAAAAGTCTTGCCTAGAGCAGTACGGTGCACAGTGGGACAGCATCCAAGTTTTCGTGGCCAAAATTAATATTTCGATAAAATTTGTTTCAAAATTTGTATTTAGGGATTTTTATGTGCAGGTAATTTGAATTCATAGTTGAAATTTTGAAATACACTAAAAATACCAGCAAAAAAACAATAGCTGAAATATGGCGAGCAAAAATAAAAAAATATTGTATGTTAAATAATTAAATAATTTTAGTTATTTTATAGGTTTAAAAATGAAAAGCAAATCATATTTCCAAAGTAATATCTATAATAATTGTTTAAAACATTTTATATTAATTTTTTATTAATATATAAAAAATATGACTTAAAATTAGTAAAACAATGTTCGGTCATAACAATTAAACAACAGAATCGAAAAATTATTTTCTCATTGATTATTTAACATAAGAAATGAAATATTTAACTGTTTTTGTTATCACAAAAAAAAGTTTTGATTATAATTCGATGTTTAAGTAATCGACATTCAATCTTCGTCTTCAGAAGCTGTTTGTTAACTCTATATTATCTGAATATTCAGTTGAAAGAGTTGATTCCATTCAATTTTCTACTCCATCTTCATCTTGTAATTCAGTATCTCAATTTGTTTGTGGAATTATAGGCAAATCCAATACAGCTATGACCTCAGCAGAAAAAATTTCTTTTTTTTTGCTTTGGTGCTCACTCCTGCAAATCCATACTGGGTAAAATACAGGGCTCGAAAAAACTCATAAATTCTACCCGTCCCCGAGGACGGCTTGTCCAGCAATGTACCCGTCCTCCTTTGAAACTAACCCGTCACTTCTAAATAAATAAAAACATAATTTTCTCTTATTTACTGCAAATATTTATAAAATTGCTCAATGAATTAGTAGTTACTAGGATTACAAATACTAGGATTACATTATACAGTAATAAAAGAAATACTAGGTTACTAATAGTAACCTAGTATTTCTTTTATGAAATAATTAAATGACAAAGGTCAAGATATCTGGAATGTCGATTTATCCGAGGGTACTGCATTTTTTAAATGAATCAAATTGGACATTTGCCAGTTCTACAATCAAGCCAATGATTTACAGAGGTTTCTGCACGGAAATCTGAAAGGGGTTTTCCATTTAGGTAGATGTTCATAATTGCGTCCAACGCTTCTTGTTTAGGACCAGTACGTAATGTGTTTTTTTTAACAGTGACGTCACGAGCTGGGCGGTATGTGATCAAAGGAATTGTTAATTCCTTCGTTAGAAGTTCAAATGCACATGCACAGAGCAACTTTTCTTTTGTTTACCGATTACATGAGCATGCGCATTTGGTCAGACGAAAGAATTAACGGGATTTCTAGATTAGAGGATCATTTTAGAGGTGAAGCGTTAAACTTTTGTAACAAAAATTGAAAATGTATCACGAACATTAAAGGGCAAATGGCCGTCCGTGCGGGCGTCGGATTCGAGAAATTCGTTGTCCGCGGGGAATTTTTGACCGCCGAGGGCGGGCGCGCGGTTTTTCGAGCCCTGGTAAAATGTGTGGTATTGTGTAAAACAAATACTTCAGATGGTAAGATGCAATTTTTACAATAAATAAACTTCATTTAGAACAATAATAACAGTTTATATGAATATCTATACAAAATAATGCGAAAATATGAAAGAAATATAATTTTTGTTTTTTGGTATATTTAGTTCACCTTTGCAATACAGGCAAAATGGGGCAGGTTTTTTCGAAAGAAGAAACATCAAAGAAGACAACCAAAAAAGTTAAGCTAATTACCTCGTGGAACTTTTTGGAACTAAATTTCGAAAGTCATTCAAACATTGTAAAATGTCAAATGATGAGATATAAACTATAAGTTTGTCAAGGGTATTAACTAATCCAAAAAATTGAAAAATTGTACTATAATTTAAAACTAATTACTCTGATAAAAATGTAACAGTAAGGTGAAATTCCTATATATATTTCTGAAATAAAAATTCCATTTAAAACAATTACATTTAAAACAATTTTTCTAACATATTTTTCATTAAATTGGTCCAAAAAGTAAATTATAATGTTTGGAATGATTATGAATACTTAATTTGGGATACATTAAAATTGCCTGCACTTATTTTAGTTGAAAAATTAATTTTTTACTTTTGGCCAAAGATCATAGTCTTGTGGCCCACAGTGCAGAGTAGAGTAGATGTGCAGAGTCCATGACCTCTGCAGAGTTGCACAAGTTGCATATCAGGGAAAGAACAATTTTGAGTCTATAAAGATGGTTTCATAGGTAGTTATGTCCGGTAGCTAGGCAGAATCCAGCCAGTGTTGTACACCTCGGGCCAATAAACAAATTTGAGATGGTATTCTTCTAAGACTTTTGGGAAACACGGTTATAGAAGTCTTCTGAGCATGGGCTTTAATAGATAGTATAATAAAATTATTAACAGTATGGAAAGGCATAGAACAAGAAATTATTTGCCTAATTAAAGCACTCTTTTTAGCCAAGAAGTTGGCTCTTTTTATTGTTTTCTGTTGTAACTGTTCATAATCTGCCATTAGAAATAAAAAATTTAATTAGTAAGGCTCAGACTTTGAGGATATCTGAATTTCTTTAATTTTTTTTTTCTCTTTTAGGTAATTCTTTTAATTTTTTGAAAGCTTTTTTTTCGTGTATTTTTTGGAGTTTAAAATTTTCTTATCCGGTTGTTTGAAAATTTTTAATATTTTTCCTTTGTAACTTTATTTTTCAGAGTATTCAGAATATCAATACATTTTCTCTTTATTCTTTGGTCTTTTCTTGTTTTAGCATTCAACATTTATTTAAAAATTTAATGAAAATTAAATCGCAATTTCTTTTCATTTAAAAAAGTTTTATGTTGTGCCTATGGAAAGCCATGCATCTTAAGGGTTGAAAATTAATATTAAAGTGAGATGGAAAAAATAGAAAATGCTATCAAAATCTGATGAATTTCCATTGAACTTAGAACTTCAACCTAAAGAACATCAAAAATAAGTTCAAATTCAGGATATTAAACAATCTTCCATCAACCTGCATAATGGGTAGTCTTCATCATAGTTTTAAATTTTCTTCTGCTAAAATCATTTAACACTGCACCTCAGCCACTGATCTAGATCTCTAGAAATCATTTCATATTTTTAAAATTCTAATTATTTCAGTATGCTTATTGTAATCTTAGAGGAATAATTTATGTAGACAGAGCTGGTCCACCTTTCTTTGTTGCGAAGAATGTTGTCACTGGATACAAGGATGATGCACCTCAGCCACTGATCTAGATTTCTAGGAATCATTTCAAATTTTTAAAATTCTAATTGTTTAGTATACTATTTTTCAATCTCTTAATTTCTGCATCTTGCAATGCTCAGGATTCTCACTTTCCCGATCACACCTGTTTTATGGTCCCCTTCCTTTGTTTGATTATTTTGTTCAAGCTAGTTCATACTCCACTTCTTAGGAACTATAAATTTCAACTATAATAGTCCACTATAAATTTCAATAAACATAGATCTCATACTGTGTTTTTAGATGTGGAGAAAAATTCATAAAGGGATCTTTTACATTTAAAAAAGCACGACTTTTGTTCTTTTGTATTCATTTCTAGACATTTTGCTTCAATTTGTATGTTATCATATGCCAGTATGGAATATATTATTAACATGTAGAAATGCTTTTTATTTTTTATATTTTTATTTAAATTGATAGATTATAATGCAGTTAACATTTATAGGTACTTTCTTTATAATTAAATTTCATATTGGTGTAAAAATTGGACAATCTTTACTACTTTTATGATGAAGTATGTGCCTTGGATTGGCACATTATTTTCACTCCAGTATTTTGTAAAGACATGGCATTTTATTTTCCCTCTGTAATTTACAGTTATTTATATATTAACAAATAACTCTACTAGTTATTTATATATTAACAAATACTTATATTTAACAAATAACTCTGTTGTTTACTTATTAATTTATTTTGATGCTTTAGAATGAATCGTTTTAATAAATTCAATCAGAAACTTTCATTTGTACAATTTTTCTCGTCTTTACATAGAATTTATAAGCAGAAAAATATTATTTTTTTTTTATAGTTTAGTAAATTTTTTAGGAAAAATTCTTTGGATATGCATATTTTTTTAAAAAAAATTTATATTTATTGTTGTATAGTTATTATTTTGGGAAAATCTATATATTTTTTCCAATGCCCACCTGATTAACACTCGTCATTCAGGTATTAGTAGGGCAGATTTGTTAGCCATTCTTTCAGGGATGGTAGGTGGATCATATTAGGTGGGCCAACTGTACTATCTGTCCAATAAGGACAAATAGTACAGTGAATGATAGAACATCTATGCCTTGTCCAGGATTAAAGGCGTTACAGGCATCACTGCTTTATTAATTATAAAACAAAATAAATTATTGATGGTCAACTGTTTAGAATAACTCCCATACAATCCAATTTGATTGAACATCTACCATCTATTGCTAAAAGAAAATATTACTTACATATAGGGGTATAGTTTTTAGGTATAAAAATTTTCTTTAAATAAAATGTTATGAACAAATAAGCTTGAGAACGTAATATGGAATAAGTTTTATTTGTTTAGATATAAACATTTTTTAGATAAAATATCTCTGTTATATAAGGTGTGATTTTTCTTAAGATATTTGATTTCTATTTTAGGTTTATGTGTTAGAATGAAACTAGAGAGACATTGGTCCAGAAGATATAAGGTACAAAAATCACATTTGTTAATTAAATAATAATTATAATCAGAGATCTGTAGCATGTCTACCACTACAATTAGTAAATTCCAATTCACTAGTATATTAGGCATGTTAACTCGATTCTATGTTGGGATACCTTTGCATCGATGAAGGTTGACATTGTCGATAACACTCACCCCACATTGGTCACCTGCCTATGCAATCTGAACACACTTACCTTGACAGACATGCCCATTTTGTTTTGAACATGCCTACTTTGATAGATGGTCCACATTGAACAGTTGACTTGCTACTTGTGACCGCAATATTGTCCTCAGCATGCTGTTGCTACTCAGTCTCGATCACACACAACGTCGTCATGTATACACTCGATTGCTGATGGCAGCACAGGGGCAACCACAACCATGCTCTTTATACAGCTCTCAAAGTCTGGTGATCTTAATACAGCTCTCCCAGCTTCTCACAAAACAGCAATATCCACAGAACAGGTATCCGTTCATTGAATTCTATCTCAGATAAAATTCTGTTGGGGGAGCAGTGTAACATGTCTACCACTGCAATAAGTCAATTCCAATTCACTAGTATATAAGGCGTGTTAACTCAATTCTAAATTGGGGTACCTTTTCATAGATGAAGTTTGACATTGTCAATACCACTCACCCCACAGGTCTGAAAATCCCTGTTGCCTAAAACTTTTTATGACAATATTAAAATCTATTACCCAATAACAATATTTAAGTCTGAAAAATCTTAATTATTTTCGGGAAAAACACTTATTATATGAGATGACTCTATTGTCTTAAATAGCTTAAACAGGTTTGACATTCCACAGGGAAAATACAGGAAATTTAAAAATCACCTAAAATAACAGGGATAACGCAGGGAATTTTATTTCTCTCAAAGTGCAATCAATGGGATATTTAAGGAAGATATTTCAGCTTTACTAAACTATTTCATTTACATTATTTGTTTAAAGTATGTTAAGCTGTTCCTTATTTCTTTAACTTTTTCTAACAATTAAAACTGATATAGCTAAACTAATATAGTCAAACAGTGATTGTGTATTTCCTCTTAATATATTGTGTGGAATATGTACAGGGAAAACACAGGGAATTTTTTTGCCAGATTTTAGTAGATTGATCTAGTTGAATTTGTGGATAATATTTTACTCCTCCCACTCTATTTAAGACAGATCTTTTGAGCCCCGTGGCAGAATCGCAGAGACGCGGCGACCTTGTCGCGGAACGTTACAGAGTTCGTGCAGAAAGATTTTTGCTTTGAAAAGTTTTTTTTTTTAAAAAATCACGTAATATTTGTATCGTGCATTTAAATAATCACTTTTTGACACGCTCAATTTACGCCGATAGTATTGTAAATCGTTGTAATGTTTTGATTGTATTTTCGGCAGTTATTGATAATGATTTCACGCGGATTTTAAATATCCTGATATATTTCAAACAATATGGAAAATTCTAATCATGCATTCGACTATTTACTTTTTAATGCAGTAATTTAGCGAATTTTTACCAGTTATTGTTATTGATTTCTCCATAGTTTTTTAATCAGATGTTATTTCTTACAACCTAATCTCGAAACGCAACACATTTAAGGAGTTTGATTTGCGTGATTTCGTTGTTGATCTTTTTTCCGGCAATTACTACTACAGATTTCATGATTTTTAATTATTTTCCTTATTGTGATGATTATTTACAAAATGTGAAGAAGGAAATAATTTGTGAGTCCCCCCCACACACACAACAAAAAAAGTGCGAGAATATCACCCATAATATTAGAATAAAAAATTATTACATGTTCAATTAAAAAAATATATAAATATATTGTAAACACAGTGCTTTTGTTATTTTAAATTATTAACATATATGTTATTTAAAGTATCATGCAGAAATATCGAGAGAATTTTGTCTCAGATAGCTCGAAAAAATTCTGCCATAGGGCTTTTGAAACTGAACATAATTTTGAACATATGTAGACCCCTAATTATGATGCTGTTTTATAAATGCACTTTTTACTAGCATGCATTTTATTAAATGTGAAAAACAATTCTATTAGTATTTTTTTTCCCTTTATTTTTTAGTTAGATGTGTACTTGAAAGAAGGCACTCATACTTCTGCTCATGCTGGTAAGAAACATTATTTTTGTATTGATTAATAGCTAATATTCTGTATAGATCCTTTTATCCATTGGATATATCTATGGATATAAGGATCTATATAAAATATCTATTAATTACAAGAATTAGTAGATGCTGGCATAATTGAATGTAAGGTTTCCGAATCGTGTGCTTCTTTAATATATTATATCTATATATAGACTATAATATTCTATATAGATTAGATAATGTTCATTTTTTTCTTTAATAAATACTCTTTTACAATTACATTAAAAAGGATTAAATATGTGTATTTACTTTTTATTTGTGGAATACTATTAGCATTAAAAAGGTATCATGTATGTATAATCAGCTTAGGAAAGCAGATATAGAAATATTTTACTTTTATAATCGAGTTGCAAATTCATAATGATTGAAATACAATAGCATTTATACTGGTTTTTAAATCATAAAATTGTTTTTAAAGACCTTAAATGAGGCTTATTGTTATTTTCCCCCTTGTAAACCTTTTCTTTTAGGTCCTTGTTTTTTGACGCTCTACAAAGTTAGTAACTGTTGGCAATTATAAAATTGTGGATAACCCTGGAGTTATTTCTGTTTCCTTTCATTTGATCTAACTAAACAATCTATCAACAAACTTATTATTTGTAGACCAAATGAGTCTTGTTGTAGATGGTTCTTACTGTAATAAAAAAAACTGTAGTGAATACTTCAAAATAAACATAACACTATCCTTAAATTTTATATAAAATTAATCAGTATCTGCTAGAAAACTGGAATTTCATTTGCATCAATGCAATAATTTCATGTTTATTTCATTCTTGACAGCTCTGTACTTAAGCATTACATTTTTATCAAATCTGCATTAAATGTAATCTATAATGTTGTCAATTCTTATAAAAAAATTTTACACTGAAAATAATGTTTTAATTATTTGATTTGTGTTACTCTTTTTGTGATACAAAAAGCAATCAAAATTTTTACTAAAAAGACATTCTTTTACTCCAATGAGTCCTTCAAAGCTTTTTTTTTTTAAATAAAATTGATGGTTTGCACTTCTGAAAAGGTTGCTTACTGCTATTGTATAATATTATTGGTAACTAATAACCTGATTCAAAGTGTTTTAGCTCAATCTATGGATTTAAATAAAGGTTTATGCATTATGAGATGTGAACATAAATATGTGTCTGTTCACTCATTTAGCCAACTAAACAAGACTCATAGAATTATTGAGTTTAAGCTTCTGGGTAACATTTTCTTAAGTAAAATTAGCTTTAAAGTTGACACTAATACATAAAGATTGTGCCTTGTCTTTATCTGCAAGATTGCAATGGATAAATATCTATCACTCATTAAAACAGTTGGCACTAATGGCATTTTAATCAGCTGCCATAGGTCTGGTTTTCTAAGTTTAGATGTTTTTGTTGCCAAATGAGCTTGCAGTATTCTTTCACTACAAAAACAGATTAGCACATTCATCCACCGTGATCTAAGTGGCTTTAGCAAAATAAATGTATTATTATACCATTACCCAAAATATTTCAATTTTAACAAGAACACTTGAATAAAATTGTGACTTATGCAATAATTCATCTCTTTTAGTGAGCAAACAGTTGAATGACAAAGAAAGAATTGCAGCTGCCATGGAAAATCAAGAGCTGAGACGAATAGTGGGAGAGTGCATAGAGGATGAATGAGAGAATACTATGTCTCAGAAATACTTTATTATTTTTAAGTGTGACATGTTAATGATATTCTATTATTTTGTTAAGGAAATTGTTATTTAAAACTTTTAGGTTATTAAAAGTGATTATATATTTTTTCTACCTTTTGAGTGTTCATCACTAAAAATTTATAAAATTTTACACAACTATTGCCTTTACAAAGTTTTTTTTCTCTCATCTGCTGCTGTTTAAAACATTTTCAGACTTCAAAATCTTCATTACATATTGAGTTCTACATTAGGGAAAAAAATCCCGCTAGGAGATAGCATAAAATTGAACACCCAAAAATGCATCATTTTGGTCTAACTTTATGCATATAAACAATATTTAAATTCAGGGGTCTGTCCAGGGTATATTTATTACGGTTTAGCACTACCTTCACAAATTAAGGAAAAACAGCAGTTTCACAAAAAACTTTAAAAGCAAGTTCTTATTGCAATCTAAGGAAAAGAGCTTCTCTGCTAGCAGTCTTTTATGAAAAGGTAGCACGTGTTTGGTCAGATAGTGCAATATTATTAAATTCAAGTTGAAATTTAACTATGGACAATGATTTTTAAATTTGGGTAAAATTTTAAGCACGAGATTTTACAATAGTAAAACTATTTTTGAAAATATGGAGAAAAATATATTGAAATCTACCAGTCATAAATAATTTTTATTTGTAGTGACAATTTTTGAAAATATTTTCTAACTTTACCATATTGTTGTGATGATTTTTTAACATAATTTTTAATTTTCACAAATTATGTCTAAATTTTCACAAAATAGGTGCCTGTCAAAAAAAACCTAGGCAGGCCCTAGACATGGTGTAATCTTACGTTACCCAGTTTTATCATGCTGATTTATGTAATAGTTTCCATGCAAAAACCAGGTTATTTTTGGATCACTAAAGATGGAAACTTTCTTCACAAATTGAAAGAAATTTTAGTTTAGTCTTTAATTCTATTTTAGTTTAACATAGCATAGCTTAACCAAGATGCATAGCCAAATTATTCAACAAGAAATAAGCACTTAAAAAAAAATATCATAACTAGGCAGGGTAGGAAAGCTCTTGATAATTGGCAGTTTTATTTTGTTTTAACAGTCATGTCAAAAAAAAACTTTTGGCATTGTTTTTGACAGTTGTCAAAAAACATGAAATTTTGAATCATGTAAAACGGTCATGTTGACAGTTGTCAAAAAACATGAAATTTTGAATCATGTAAAACGAATGGCGTTTTCATACGCTACGGGCTGACAATACACCGTAATAGATTGGGGTTGACAGGGTTCATGCTCTACTTTAAGAATAAAATTCAAGTACTTTTCAAAGACTTATTATGTAATTCTCAAGGACTTAAATTTTAGTAAAAGATAGACTAAAAATTTAAAACATAAATGTTAGACGATAATAGCAGTACTAAAAAATAAGACTTCCATTGCTCTTCTCTTGCAAGGGTGATTGACATCAAGTCAAGAATAAAATTTGTGATGCATAAAAACGTCAAATTTGAATTTTACATAAGGCCTATTTTAAATTAGGTATACAACCTATGAATAAGCAAAATTTCGGACAAGTCATGAGGAAAAGAGGAACATTTCAAACAATCTATATAAAAATAAAAACAAAGTACACTTAAACTTATTCATAATAACAAATCTACAGTGAGAGTAAAGAAAATATAAAACATGCTAATTAAAATTATTAAAAGATATTTATTTGTAAAAAACTCATGCGTCTTATATGATATGTAAAGAATAAAACTAGCATCAACAAATATACTAATTAATTTTTGAATGTCTGTGGTAAAATATGATTGAAAAAAGAACAAAGTAGTCACTGGGAGGACAGGGGTGGAGTGTTCTATATAATACTGTTTTCTACACTAGGGAACGCTGCAAGCTCCATGCCGCCTATACTTCCAGGTTACTGTCTCCCCTGTATTTTAAAGCCATTTGGCTGACAATGTGATTATTGTGTTTTGAGATTCTTGCGAACATGGGATTTGATTACTTATTACTCGTGTTTACAATGCTAAAGGTGTTAACACTAACGTAGGATGGTCCACATCTTGCAACAAGAACAAACAGTAATAAAGAAATGGAAAGAGGCCATATCACGACTGCCAAAAAAGCGAGTTATTCAAAATCTAGCAACCATGCCACCTTTTTTAACCATATATCTATGTATAACTAAAACAAATTTTCACTTCAAACTCACCAGAATTACATAATAACATTAATATCTTGTGAAATACGGCAGATTTCAGCTCAGAAATTTTCTAATTTATTTCTTTTATTGAGAACAAAATTATCCGTTTGAAAATATCGCCTCGCAGAATAAGCTGTAGCAAACTTTCTAACCGGAACTAGAGCAGGTATAGAGCTCAGAATTGTTATTGTTTACATTTATATTAAAAACACCATCTATATAAAAACAAAACAAGATTTTTATTTAATATTTTAAGTGGCAGAAGCATTTAAACAGTGAAATTTAAATTGTTCTTGAACATAATTTTAAAATTTTTGAAAGAAAATTTATCAATTATAAGATGTTGCCGCTTAATTATTTTAAATTAATCATTATAAATTGAAACAGTGGCCAACTTTCACCTCGATATCCTCTGACAGATTCTTACTAACAATTTCAGTCACTTTGACTGCTTTAATTAACCACTCGTACTCAATTTTTTTTTTTCAGTATCCATTGTACACCTTTCAATTTGACTACTATAATAAAAATATTTTCATCTTACTCATAGCTGTTGTTAAAAACAAAAATAGGAACACAAAGCATAAGCCACTCATGGGTAATTATTACACAAACACTAAAAAATCAAAATATCCCTATCTTTATAAACCATACATATTTCAAATTTAGCATAATTAAATTACTTACTAATGAAGAATATAACATCTTTATAGTAACTAATTAAAAAAAAAAAACTTACTTCTTTCAAGAATTACGATATTGGATTTTAAAAATACACATTGCAATATTGAATTATTAAATTATGTGAATAAGAATCATAATACATTATTTTTAGATCACGTAAATACGAATCGCAACGAGTATTCTTCAAATCGCGTATAAATACGAAAATCGATGTTAAGACATTACAACCGCCTGATAACAAATCGCAATAATGAATTTTAAAAATGCGTGAATACGAATAGCGTCATTGGATTTTAAACTAGCGGAAGTACTAATCGCGATATTGGGGTTTAATGTTGTTGTAGTTCAATTACGTGACACTAGAGCTGCACTATGGGCTATTGGCGGCGGTCTGGGGAACATGCCATAGCAATTTTGATCCTCTGCAGAGGGGATGGCACCCCCGCATCGGTAGACCGACGACCTGCATGCGAAATCGAGCACTTTAAGGTACAACAGTTTAACGAGGACCAATACCGCACACTAATCCAAGTGGTCACCCACCCGCACACTGACAACAGCCAGTAATCTGCTGGGAACCGTGTCTTAACTATCAGTCCGCTGAGGGGCTATTTTGGGGTTCAAAAACGCTTGAATGCAAACTGCGTGAAAACGAATCTCAACACGTAACTTTTAAATCAGTGAAATACGAGAATCGATATTAAAATCGCCTAAATAAGAACAGAGATTTTGACAGAATCCGGCGCAGTTCCCTAAATTTAAAATTCCTAAAATCAGCCAAAAACAAACCATATAACTCCTTTTCGTTCTATGGCAGTAAGTACTTGCAAGGCAACGAGCCCGCGGTAGCTCTACCTTTTTTCTTCAGAACATCATCTTCTCAGGAGCCCTTTATGATTAATTTTAGTATTAAAAAAAAAAAGTTTAATTTTGAAAAATTACTTGAGGTTGAAAACAAATACATTATTAGCATTGAAAATTAAAGTGACAGTACTTTTCGCGCTTTTTGAGAGGCCAAGTCTTCTGTCACATCATTAAAATTTATTTCCTGTCAGATATATTTAATGCTCATGATTGACAAATGATTCAATGCATTGTTCTACAGTTGTTGGTTGGCTTATAAAAATCCCCTTTCCCGGAATTGTATAGCAGGTGCAGTAAATGAGCACGACAAATCACCCTTAAAAAAAAATCAAGTTATCTTTAGAAGTTTCCTTCTACAAGAACGTATTATTCCATCATTTGCAACATGTCGTTACTGATAAGACATATGGCTGAACCAATTATTTCTTTCATCACAATCTAATACTTTCTTTTTAAACAAATCAGTTAGGATTAAAAAAAAATATGTGATTAACTTCAGGGACCCTGAGCTAGGGCCCATCCTTAAAAACGGCTCTCCTCAGAAGGCTACTGCAGGGGGGGGGGAGTTCCTTCCAAGTCCAACTACTTATATTTCTTCAGAGTTATAAGTCAAACCAGTCTTCGTTGACCAAGGAGGGAAATCGCGACGTCATCATCTGATAGGGCGAGTTTCCGGTGCTTTTCATGGTCATTTTGAATTTTTCAAGGATTTAACAATATTTTCCAAGTACTTCCAAAGACCCTTGAAAATCAAATTGAAATTTAGAGTACTTTTCAAGGCCGCGGGAACCCTGCGATTGAATTAATTGTGAAAACGTTGAAGAGAACGTGAACTGTGTATTTTTGTATAAATCGTGACGAAAATCAACATCGTAAAATCTCATTTTGAAAAAGGGAAAATTAAGCACTTTTAAAAAACACCCAATGAAAAAAGCACTTTTAAAAAACGAAAATTTAAAATAAGCACTTAATAAAAACGCTACGCGCCCCCTGTTGAACTGAATTTTTCTTTCTTTGCAGTATGAAAAAACAAAATGACAAAACAGTAGGAAAAATGCCTAATTAGTAAACTTTATTATACATTTTTTATTTATTTTACAATTCTTGAACAAACTATACACTAACATAAAAACAGAAAAAGCCACTTTAAACAGAACTTTATTTACATAAGTACAACACTTCATCTGCCCCAATTACTTTACAACTTCTCAAACTTTGGCTAAGTAAACTCAATTGGTGCTTTTTTTATTACAAATCATGACTAAACTATAATTACTATTCAGACCGTAGCAATTATTAATTTTCTTTTTTGCTTGCCTTTTTACAATATGTACAGATATGATATTAACAAGGACGCATTCAAAGTAAAATGATATTTATACATTTGTTTTTCTGTGACACAAATTAAATACACTCGGGAAGGAATATTTTCAGGGGGGGTGCCAAAGATAAATAACCAACAAACATAGGTGCAAGTAACAAGAAATCTATTAATAAGCTTTCATCTTTTGGCTAGCTTCAACTTCAGACCAGGCTCTTGAGCAACAGTATTCCTCAATACCATCCACTCTGGATCTGTGATGTCCTCGACGGTCGAAGTGCTCATGGTCGTGCTGCCCGGGGAAGCCGGCGAACTGGGACCACTGACAGTCAGCTCTATGTCCTCACCATATGGGTCAAAGGTAATTTCTTCAAATTGTTCATCCGTAAGGGGAAATGAGCGTAGCTCGTAGGGTGCAATTTCCTCTACTTCTAACCTGGCACTAGTGTTCTCTTCCGAAGGTCGTTTCTGAGGGGGAATCTTTCTCCTTTCGAGAGAACTTTTCCCCAGGGACAGCTGAGAGTCGTCCGAGAGCGGTACAATTGAACTCGGGGTGGGTGGCGGTGAGAGTGCTGGAGGAGTAGGCACTGTCATAGAGTTCTGGTCTTGAAACATGTCTTGATCACTGAAAATGATTGGATCGGGAGTGTTGGCTCCACTGCTGTCGGCACGAGAATCCAATCTGTGCTCTCGACGCACCCTCTTGGGATTGGGCTGGACGTTCAAGGTGCTGGGTCGCCTGTTGATTTTCTTTTCTTCCACTTCAAGATGATCGTGTCTTGTAAGATATGCATCTTCGTGTGTGTTCTAAATTAGAAAATTAATTATGAAAACTTGTTTTAAGGTAATGCTTATCAATTATCCAAAATGAAATTTTTGTGAAAACTGATATACATACACAAAGTGAGCTTGGTGGAAGGAATTTGTGATGGAAAGATTTGAAGAGAAAGTTCTTATTTAATTATACAACATCATAAATCCAGTAGATTTTACGAAGTAATAAAATTTCATAATAATTGTTGCATTAAGTACTAAATATTTTAAGCATAGGGAATTTTAGTCATCAAAATAGAAAGACTGCAATATTTTCCAGTTATGATTGACATTAAACATAACAATATTAACAATTTTCTCATAATTTCGAATTTTAATATTTATTTAATTCATCCAAGATAGTTAGGATTTTTTTGATTAATTTAAAAAGATAGTTCTGAATAAAAAATAAACGAAACATTTTAGAGCAAAAAAAAAGAGGTTCGCTTCATTGTATTATTAGTAATACTTATTTAAATATTCAAGCAAGCAAAAATCTGTATGAAAATCATATTTCAAACTTAACTTATTCAAATTTATGGAATTTTCTAAAATGTAGAAAAACCAGGAGAATTTTAATTAAACCAGTAGACCAGGAGAAACTGACAAAATCCAATAGAGCAGTTTGATGCTATGCAACATTGATTTTGCTAAATCATTATAATTTTTATTCAAAAGAGCTCTTTATATACACACAAGGTATCTGCTACATTTTAGATTTTCAAATTCATGACTTTTCATGATTTTCCATGACTAATTCCAAGAATTTTTCATGACTAAACGAAATTACTATTTTCTCCAACAAAAATGCAACAATAATTTAAATAAAAAAAAGGCATTATAATAACATTAATTGAAATGATAGGTATAACCAAAACTGTTATACTCTGCATCTTTTAAAAAACAGAGTAAAGAAAGAATTGAAACAATAAAATAGCTGAAGAAAAATACAAAAGAAAATCCACCCCCCCCTTTTTTTTGCAGAATTATATTCTAAAGATACTTCTCTTATTCATCAGAAAGGAAAGAAATACTCCTGATTTNAAGCCTTTAAGTTTTCTGCCAACTTGTTCACATTGTTTCCACTAAGGTTAGACTAGTGAACTTAAGCTCACCATTGAGCAAACTACATGACAATTTGATTAGAGATAAACGCCTGTGTTTATGTCCTTTACATGCCAAAGCTCTGATTACAAAACTTTAAGGTTAAAAAAAAAATTGTGAAGGGTACTCGTGGTTAGAGAAATTGCAAAGAACCTAACCTCAATTGCTTCCGCGAAAGAACTGTGGAAGCTGGTAATCTGTTCCGCCCGTCTTTTTCTTTCACGGGCCATTTGCCAATCATTGTTATGATTGCCCGCCTCCAGACACAATTCTGCAAAGCATTGCAGGGAGGTCCGAATGCTAAATACCTTCGACGTAAGCCGCACGTTTTCCAACAAAAGTTGGGATGTCAAAGTGTCAGGCAAGTTTCACGAGGGTTCAGACGTCAGCCATTTTGGACTGATGTTTCGCGAGAAATAAATAAATAACCCCGAAATCCGGCATCTCGAGAGGAAGAATAAATATCTGAGTGACTTTTCGTAACCCTCCCCACACCTACTTCAGTTCTTCTGTTTATGCTTTTGTTGAGATTTGACTCGGAATGGATGTTGTTGTGCAAAAAGCCTTGGAATGTCTTCATTTCACACTGACACTTAAAATGCGAAATTCTGTTTGCAAAATAACAGTTTCCTTCGGAATATGTTAGGAAGTAGGATTTATCTGACATTAGAATGCAGTGAATGGTTGCGTGTTCAGCAAGTTATATTTATGTCCGTTAGATTATGTTCATTGTAAGTTAGGCTTATGTCCATCAGATTATGACCATTGCTAGTTAGATTCATGTTCATTAGATTATGTTATTGCAAGTTAGATGAATGCTTATTAGATTATGTCCATTGCAAGTTAGAATTATGTTCATTAGATTATGTCCATTGCAAGTTAGATTCATGTCCATTTGATTATGCGCATTGCAAGTTAGATTTATTTACATTAGATTATGTCTATTGCAAGTTAGATTTATGTCTATTGCGAATCAGATTTATATTCCTCAGATTGTGTCCATTGCAAGTTAGATTGCTGTCCATTAAGTTCAATAATCTTGGATTTGAATGTTTGATGCAAAGCGTAAACCTCACACAGCCATCCATTTTTATTTAATCTTTCTGATTTAAATCAAGCGATATTTAGGCTTATGTTCTTTGAATCAAATTTTATTTATCACTCCAATGTTTAAACTACAAACATAAATAAATAATAACATCAGCAATCATTGTTTCTTGCTCGTTGCAAATTTTTTTTCTCTTGTATACACACACACACACAAAAAAAAGTGCGCTTTTTAAACTTGTAAACAACGTGATTATAAATCCTGATGATTAATTTCAAAATTGCATGAATATCATAGCTGCCAACATTGGGTTTTCAAAAAAAGGAAGATATTAAGAGCTGTAAAATTTCAACGTATTTTTTCTCCAGAACACAATCAAATTTAAAGATTTTAAGACAATTAAGAACACTTAGGGACATCAATTTCAATTTTTTTTCAAAGCTTGATCAGTGCACGATTTGGCTTTCTTTAAAAAATTTTCAGCAAATGTTACATTGTAGTAATTTTGATTTTTACAAAAAATAATCAGCTTGTAATATTTTCTCTAGCATCTCATCACTAAGAGATGACCTAAACTGTGATTCAAAAACGATTTCAATAAAAACTAAGATAAACTGCTAACTATATACCTTTTCAAAACTAAGATTCAAAGACGTAGATTAAGAAGAAAAAAAATGCATGCGATTTCTTCACGATAGTAAACATTTGCTCTGTTGCAAGATGCCGTCAACTGAATTTGTTTTTAAAAAAATTGCCTGCGTTCGGTAGTCGAGTGAAACGTTTTCTCCCCGATCTATATTTATGGAGCGTTCCCTCTGCCAATCAGGCTTCGAAACGCAGCTGCGCTTCCGAGTGTGTTTCAACTTCTGCTTCATAGCTTTGATTTTTCTCCCTTGTTCGAGCACGTGCCGAGAAGATGCAAGAATTTGATTCTTGCTGTAAAAAATGCAAATTAGGATCTGCAAATTCGTTGGTTCTGTTGTAAAAAATCTGAAATAAAATGGTGAATTTTTTTTAAAAAATCGAGGAAAATTGGAAGATTAAAATAAAAAACCGGAAGGCGGAAGTTTTGATAAAAAAAAAAAATAATAATTTAAAAAAAAAAAAAAAGGAAATCTTCTGGTTAAACCGGAAGAGTTGGCAGCTAAGGTATATGAATCACATGCATGATTTTAAATTAAGAGAACATGAATCCCGATATGAGGCTTTTAAAATCACGCAAATACGAAACTTTATATTGAATTTTTAAAAAATTCGAAAATATAAATCATGACGTGTAATTTTTAGATCATGTAAATATGAATCACGATGCATAATTTTTAAATTGCGCGAGTACGAATCGAGCATGTATAAATACGAAAATCGATGTTTGATATTACAACCGCAAAAATGAATAACGACATTGGACTTAATGCTCGCGTGAATACGAATCGCTACATAGGGTTTTAAATTAGTTAAATTACAAATCGCGATATTGGACTTTTAAACCTTGTAAATAAGAATCGCAATGTACGATATTTAAATCGACTGAATAAGAATCGCAATGCTCGACTTTTAAATCAGGTAAATACGAAAATCAATGTTTGAGGGATGAATGAGGACTTCAATAGTTTCGCTCTGGGGAAAATTTAACTCCTCATAAAATATTTTAACTTGTGCAAAAAAAAATTCTGCGGAAATCAGCGGGAAAAATCTGGAGAAAAAAAGTGGAAATCACCGAAAGAATCACATCCCTGTAACTTGTATCACATAATAAAGCAGTTTTGTATTGGCACACACACACATTTTTGATTCACATTTTCTGACTGCTATGCTAACAGTTTCTATGTGGTTTTCAAAATCAAGTCACTTGATTTTAGAACAGTGATGACTATCTTAAATCAATGAGGGTCTCTACAAACTCAATCCATGTAGATTCTCTTGCAAATCTGTTGTCTTGTCGATCGTTTTATTGACGAGACAATACTTTAGATTCGTCTGAATACTGAATATCTTTTAAAGATTTTATTCCAGATGCATAAAGGTGGAAAAGTTGTTAGCTTAGAAATTCTCCAACAATTCTAGGTTTTCAAGAACTATTTAAAAATAAAATATCTATGCAACATAAATTAAATACTTACAGTAGACATAAGATTCTGAATTTCACTCTCTCCAATTCGAAAACTGAAAGAGAAAATAGAGTTTTTAGACAATTATTTTTTTTACCCAATAACAAAGGGGTAAAACTGCTCTTCAACGTGAGAGATTAATTTATTATATCTTAAATACATACATAAGATTTTTAAACACTAAAATATATTACATTGAGTCACTACCTATTTACTAGCACACTTAATAAATGAGTTAAAGAGAAAATTGCAATTTTTTCTTAACTACTTTATTTAATAATGATAATAAAAATATATTGATCATTAAGTGGAGAATTCTATCTAGGTGATAGAAGAAATATTAAATTAACTAAAACAGTAATATACCAAGAACAAATAAGCATACATGAAATACAGTACATGATTGAAGAGAGGGGAAAAAATTAATTATAATTTTAATAATTAAAGTTTCCAAGGAAAAGGGCAAATTATTATTATAAAAGGAGGAATTTCATAGCTTTTGTTAGCTCTTTTTTCAGAACTTGTTATTAAATTGCAGACAATTTTATTATCATGTTAAAAAAAAAGCAAAATATGAAAAATTGCATAATAGCCCAAAAGTGATAAGGCAATAGATTTATGTTTTTAAGAATAAGTATTCTGGTGTTAAAATTCAAGAACAATTATCTTGAATGAAAATTATAAAATGCAAATTAGTTCTGTGTTCCCTGATTAATTCTGCCATGATACCAAGTTTAATATAAATGTTCAGGATAAATGTTTGATGATATTCTGTTGTCAACTCCCTTCAAGGGTGATTGACCCCTCACAAAGTGAAAAACCCTGAAATTTGCAAACATTTGAACAGTGCTTTTTAACAAGATATCAATATATATGCTATTCATATTTAATATAATTTTTTAATCTAAGATATATAATTAAATTACCTACCAATAATACACACTTTTACAGCAACTAATTTAAGACCAAAATTAGTTCTTACAAGAATTGCAATATTGGATTTTGAATATCAGGGCATTAATTTTAAATCATATGCAGACAAATAGCAACATTGGATTTTAAACTCACGCGAATACAAACCAAGATATTGAGTTCAAAAACTTGTAAAAACAAGTCGAGGTATTGGATGTTTTAAATCACGTAAATACAAACCGCGATGTATGATTTTTAATTCGTATGAAAACAATTCACAATTAAAAAACTTTTAAATCAGGTAAATACAAAAATCAGTGTTTGATATTAAAATCGCAACAATATTATTAGCGATATTGGCAGATTTCGGCATAGTTTCAAACATTGGAAATAAAAATACGCCAAACCAAAAAAATGAAAATTGCAAAAGAGTCACTTGTATGAATTTTAGAACTTAATTCTTGCTTTATATTTTAGATTCTGGTGAAAATTTCATCAGATAATAACTTTGATTCATGGATGAATCAGTGGTTCTTAAATACGCAGAATTCCGGAAAAAAAATAGCATGCCCTGCTACTAGTTTCTAGACCTGGAAAGATGAAATGAAAAACTCGGAATTAAGTCACACGTCCCTTAATCCTAACATTCAATTCACTTCAGAAGTAAAAATAAAATTTTCTGTTCCTCTTTTATTTGATTTCGTAACTTAAACAACCAGATCAGTTTCCCACCTCTCTCATCATAATCATTTCAGTTTTTTTTTTTTTTTTTTAAATTTTATTAACCCTTTTATGTTAATTCTAATCACTCAACTGTCAGAAAATTTCTACATTTTGTATTTTTGCTTTACTTAAAAACTGTATGTCAAAAAAAATGAAGAATAAAACTCATCCCACAATTGCAATAATAGAAAATGAGTCTTTAAGAAAAGTAACTTCTTTCTTGTTAACATTTTCTAGATATTAATTTGGTTTTGGTAAATAAATAAAAAACCACTGCATTAACATTGGTAACTTTTGTATGCCTCAGATTTCATATTGATCTCAACTAAATTGCTATTCAATCAACTTTTAAAAGGAAATAAAAAAATATTTAAAAAAAGAATTACACTAAGAGAAAAAATAGACTGTGTTAAATATAAGTAAATGAATAAAAAAAATATGAGAAAACTACAAAGATATATAATTATACATACCTTGGGACTACAATATCTTTGAATTCAAAATCTACTAATCGTGCACTTTTATTACTATACGGAATAATAACATCATCAATGTCAAACTGATTCTCATCTCTCCTCCTTTTTACGCTGTCATAACCTAGAAAAGAAGGAAAAAAAATTTCATGTAGAAAGGGCAAGTAAGAAAACTTCACAGTTAGCAATATACAGTGAAACCCCGATTTTACAATGTACCTTTCATACGTTATTCCACCTTCTACGTCATTTTCTGCTGGTTCGTGAAAATTGTCAATACTAATAATGCTTAACTGTCGTGGATTCAATGATGCTTTAACAAAAAAAAAGAAAGAAAAGAAAAAAAGAAACCTGCTTTGTTCTTTTTCCTAATAGATCGAAATCATAGTTTCTCTACAAAGCTAGCACAAACTTTTTCTAAGTTATCTATTTTGTTAAAGTGACTCAGGGTGCATACCCAAATTTTTCAACAAAAAATAAGCAACTATTAAGTACTTTTTAAGCACTAAAAAATATTTTTAAGCACTTTAAAAAATTATAATTAGGATATGCACATGTTAATGAGTTGCAAAATGATCTTCAAAGTTACATGATCATGATAATAATTGATTTTATAAAGTTGGAATATCAACCTTAAATATCTCACATATTACACATCGAGTGGTCACCATTTTTTAAAAGACAGAAATAAGATAAAATTTGACTCACTCTCTTCGTATAAGGAGCTAGGAGATGGAACAGGAGAGTCGTGAGAACTACCACTAGAATCGATAGATATCCTCCTAAAGCAATCTCTCGATTGAAAGGATCCTGAAAACAAAAAGACACCACAATGAAGCATCAATGCAATTGAGGAAACATTCATCAATAATTATATAAATAAGGTTACATGTATCTTTTAAAATCTCTTATTCGCAATGTTTCAAATTGAAAACTTGTGTGCAAGAACAAATCGGTTATACAAGACATTTTTAATAACATTTTACTCGATCTTAAAATTTTAAATATTCCCTAAATATGAAATAAGATTAATAAGAACACGTTTAAAACAAAACTTAATATAAAAATAATAGACCACACTGAGTCAATAAAAGTTCTATTAATAAATTTAAATTTTTTTTATTTTCAAGGAATAAAAATCTTTAAGCATACAAAACTCAGAAACATTTTTTAACACAAAAACACTGGAATAGATTGCTCTCTATTGGAATCTATTGTTATGTGAACTCATAATAATCATAACAATTTTTGAATTAAAATATATGCATAGCAGCCATCATACATAGGAAAAAATCCAGTAGATTTTACGAAATATAAAGTTCATGCTAATTGTTGCAGAATATACTTAATATTTTACACATATGGAATTTTGATAATCATCAAAAAAGAAAGCTGCAATATTTTCCAGTCATGATTGGCCTTAATATGCTTGAAATTTTGTGTATTATGTTCATAATTTTGAATAGTAATAGGCACATCATTCATAAAAAGGGGAGTTTTGAATAAAAATAAACTGAACACTGTAGAACAAAAAAAAAGCTTTAAACAGACTTCGATAAATGAGTCTCGCTTTATTATATATTAGTAATACTTATTTAAATATTTAAGAAAGCAATAATCAGTGCATAAATTCTATTTTAGGATAACAAAAACCAGGAGAGTTTTTTATTAAACCAATAGACCAGAAGAAACTAGCAAAATCTAGTAGAGTTGGCAGCTATGCATATGATTCAATAATCATCTTCTGGAATTTCACTCAAGTTATAAGATTTTATTTTGTTAGTTGTTTCAAAACATCATTAGTTGAGTATTGAATTCTATTTCTTACTAAAAGCAAATAAAGATTTAACGTTGTAATTAATTAGTTTTTAGATCAGAATCTCATATTTCTCAAATTTTGAAAGCCAATTTTTTGTTTTAAAATTTGTTTTGCTAATGACCTATATATATACATATTCCTTTAATCTCTGAATTGGAGCATAGGACTTGGATCATATCTTACCATCTCAAGCAATTTGTGGCCAGATATTTTGCCTATGTCCATGTCCTCTTGCAGAATCGCAGTGACACGGTGACATTGTCACAGAACGTTACTGAGTTCTTGCAGAAAGATTTTTAGCTCAAAAGTAACAACATTTAGGTTTTCTTTTCAACAGAAATTCATACATATAATTTGAATCATGAGTTTAGATAATTACTTTTTGATGTGCTCAATTTACGCCGATAGTATCGTAAATCGATGTAATGTTTCAATTGTATTTTTTTGACAGTTATTGAACTTGATCTTTCATTATTTTGAACATCGGTATTGTTATCTAGCTTCCCTATTTACCAGTATTGTTCAGAACCGGTGCGAACAGCAGAACGGTCAAAACGAAACAAATACGGATATTTTTCAGCCAAATAAATATAATAGCTGATGAAAAAGTAGATATAGAACATTTCCATATGATGATGCAGCAAAAATATTCAATTAGAAGATGTAAAAAATGTATTATAATTGAAGAAATAATTTTTTTCCAAGTCTATTCGTGTTTTTTTAATTTTTAGAAATCTCACTTAACTTTTTGAAATCTCACCCTGATTTTGAGAAAGGGCGAGAAATTCTCTCCCATTTTTTTTCTGTAATGAAAACACTGCTTTCAGTAATGGAGAAAAAATTATAAAGCGCTGCCACTGATGGCTAACTTTTTTAATTTCAATTTAAATCAGTTTCATTAAAACAGATCTGCCAACCTCAGAAATTCAAGAATCTTGTATCTTTTTTTTTTACTATGGCATCGTTTAATAAGCAAAACAATATTAAATAATTTTTTTTTAAATTCTCTCTTTTTATTAAATATATATTACTAACTTTTACTTCTAAATTTTAAAATAATAAATTATTCCAATATTTTAAAACAACTTGATTGATCAAATTAGGCATTTGGCACTCATCAAAAACGTTATATAAAAATTTATCTGTCTTTTTCTGGCTTGCTTTACCCAACAACTAATTTTCCAAAATTTGTTTTAATAGGAAAAAAAAATGCAGCCAGGTATCACTTTTTCTGAAATGTATTCACATTGTAAAACAAGAAACTGCGTTTCTTCAATATCAAGCTTGTTATTTTTTAACTGCTTCCCTGATTATCCCGAGAAAACTTGGTCAGAAGCAAAAATATAATCTGTTGTGGTTTGCCAAGTTTTATTTGGGAGTTTTGCTGTTGGACTATGCGACTGCAACATATTTTGTGCGATTGTGCATTCGATGGTTGCTGAATATACATAGCAATAAGAGTTTTTAAAAAAATGGTGTATTCCTGCACTGATGTTTGAAAAGTATCACTTTGTGTTGTCCCTTGTTTTAAGAACTATCTATCACACAAAGACTAATTAATATTTAACTTTTCTCATTTGCCTGAGATAACTTGGGATAGTAAACTGATTTTAGATTAAATATCTCTTTTACACAATAAAAAATTCAAATCTCAACTTGAGCATTATGTTTTGTTTTAGTTCGATGTATTTATCAATAGAATAAAAATGTTGATTTTTTACATTTCTTTTCTCATAATAATTGGTAAGGGAAAGTGGTTAATAAACCTTGCACCATCACAGAAAAAGCTTGGTGCTCGAAAAAGAATTTACTGAAAAATTACATGAATGGAACTACAAATATTTTAGCATGAATGGATGATGGATCACCCACTTTGCTAATGCAATGCCTCCTATATTGATCAGTTAAAAACACTTTTTCTTTGTTTAGGTTTATGAGACAATTCAATATATACATATGTAAATGAGGCTCAGGGTCAGCAGGTCATTGCATTGCGTTGCGTTGAGGAGAAGGTTAACTCATCAGCAAATAAAGCAGAGCAAAGCAATTATGTCTAAGACATGGACATAAAACATTTGTCATGTAGAGCAAAATGCAGGCCAAAGTAGCATAAGAAAGCCAGTAGATTTAACGAAATAATATAAATTTCATAACTGTCGCAATGAACTAAACTAAATATTTTACACACAAGGAATTTTAGGGATTTTTATAGTTATCAAAATAAAAAAAACTGCAATATTTTCCAGTATTAATTTTTGAAATTAATTAAAAATTAAACATATTTGAAATTATTTAAAAAAGAGAGTTCTGAATAAAAAATAAACTGAGGTTTACTTCATTATGTATTAGTAATATGTATTTAAATTTTGAAGCAATACTTCATACATAGATTCTATTTCAATTGGGATTTTTTTAGGTCACTTACTCAATTTTAGGGAATTTTCTAAAATTAACTAAAACCAGGAGAATTTTAATTAAACCAGTAGACCAGAAGAAACTGGCAAAATCCAGTAGAGTTGACAGCTATGAATGTGGCAGATCAATTTTTACAATGAGCTTTGTAACTAAGTTCAAACAAAGTTGCCCACGTCATTCTTTCTTCAATAGAATACAGAGGAGAGAATAAATTAAGAGCAATGTTAAAAATAATTTTGACAACTTACGTTTTGTTTGATACCTGCGCCATTTCCCGAACACCAGTCCATGCTTCCTTAAATGCTTGGTGTTCCTTACATGTTTATTACGATATTCTATAAAAAAAAATATACATAAAAATATCAAACATGCTTCATAGATTTTTAATTTGTTTTGTTTATAAAAAAAGCCAATCTTAAGTTAAAGACAGATTGATGTGAAAAACCCCAACATTGGGCAATTGTGCCAAAACAACATCTCTCTAAAAACTCAGATTACAATTCATTGTAGTTTTTACTTTTCTTTTTAAGGCTGTTTTTGATAAGTCTATTTCTTTCAGTATTTGTACATGCAATAAATCCCAGTTATTAAAAAATAAATTGTAATAGATCTCCTAATAGAAAACTTCTTTTCACACAAAATGACACAAGGGTGAATCCACGTTTCAATTTTTTGGGGCCCATTTTTTTAATGAAAAAAATTTACCTTAACAATTACTATTTTTTATTGGGGTTTTGTTTTGTTTTGCAAATATCCATTTTTGGTGGTTTTGTAAATTGCTACCAACATACTTAATACTTTGTTATGACATACGAATTTCAGCTATCATTTTCAATTTCAGCCTTCGATAGATGACGATTTTATTGCATTTTACGTTATTTGAAAGAAAAATAAAATCTATTCCCCCCCAGGTATACCTGCCAATATTGGAGAATTAAAATAACGGAGATTTTACTAGCAACATTTTTTGGGCTATGAGTAGAGATTTGATATATCATGCATAATCCTTTAAGTCAAAAAGAGAAATTCGAAATAGGGAATAATATATACACTTACATTTAGCAGAGTAAAAAATACGTATAAAAAATTGCAATCTAAAGAACATTTTTATAAACCATTATTTATAATTACTTAAGCTATTTTATAACTGTTGTTAAACAGCAAGCTCAATTTTGGGTTTATAGCTACTGAGGTTCAACTCCAAACCCTTTTAATTTTGAATCCAATCCAGAAGACAATAGAACTCCTGTATCAAGAATTTGCCTTTGTGGAAGACTTTTTGATGGAACCAACCCACATTTGCATTACATGGAGAGGAAAACTCTGAAAATATCCCACGTTTAACCTGACTGTAAATTGTACTTTAACATATCGCAACACTCAACATATTGCAGTACTTGCAAGAAAAGTATTTTTCCCATCAGCGGATATTTTATCTCCATTTTTTAAAAAAACATTTCTTAAACATATATGGAGAAATTTGAAAATATACAGGTAAACAGGAGATAGACATAAAATACAGGAGTCTTCGTTAAAAAACAGGAGGCTTTGCAGATATGCCCGCCCAGGCTACATGGGATCATTTACCTGGTATACGGAAAACAGCTGCTTGTTTTATCTACCATTTTAAACAAGAGCGATTGAGGCAAAATATGGAAATTTTATTAACTCTAGAAGTTAAGTATAAAGGGTGGGTGTAAGATGAAATATTCAAGTCCAGAGGGGCTGGGGAGGAGAAACATTCTTTATTTTCTCTCGTGTGTTACAAAGAATCAGTGGTTCTCTGATACGCTGGCATAAAAGAGCAGCAGTGCTGATTTATTTTTCATACATAAGGGGGAGGGAGAACACAGTGGTCATGCATATCTGTGAACAGAAGGATAAAGAGAAATAAAATGAATGTATCCCTCACTTTACAGTAAAAAAGGAAATACAAAAACAGCTAAAATACGGCTGTCTATTCAAATAAAGTAGGAATATAAGTTGAGACGCATCTTAACATTTCAAAAATAATCAGAACAATTTAGGTAATTATAACTCAAAACACAATAGACTGTGTCACTGGAGGGGAAAAAAATACAAAAAACCATATAACTTTGAATAAAATTCATAATTTACCAAAACTAAGCAATTCTTTTTGTTTATTTTTTGTACAAATTAAAAGATTCCAAAAACATGTCTGAAACCAAATATGAGTAGTTAGTTTTTTTTAATGCATTATTTAAAAAAGCAGATTAAAAAAGAACTTGGTAACATTTAATTTAAAATGAAACGAGTGAGTAGGAATTTTTCTAAACTCTTATCCCGTTAAATTTAGAATAGGAAATGAAAAGTCAGAAATAAAATATCGCCTGACAGTAAAATGGTAGAAATTGTTTGTAATTACAATATCTTTACGATTTATTTATATCCATTGTTATTCAAGTTCAATCCTTATTTTGTAAAAGTTTACATCACTTTAAGAGGCACTAATAAAAGTTTTTGTTGCTATAGTTGAAAGTATATACATATATAGAGAGATTAACAAAATGAAAAATAATTTTCAAAGAATTTACATGATCATGATAAAATAACTAGTTTTTGACAAAGAATTCTTTTCTTAAATATGTTAGCAACTATAAAAACGATTTATACACAATTTTAAATACATTTAATATTGAATGGTTCATTCTATTTCTCAAATTAATTACCTTAATTATGCAATAATTTCTTAATCGAAAATAATTATTTAAGACAGTTCTATTTTTTAGATTAAAGTAGTTATTTATAACGGCATATTCGACAAAAGATTAGTATTATTGATCACACCAAATTTATAAAGATATGTAAAGAGTTAAGCAAACTAAAAGAGCTTTAAATTCATTTAACAAATGTAAATTAAAATTAGTTAATGGTTTCAAATAAATTTTTAATAAAAAATTGATACTTTATTCAATATTTCTTTAATGAAGTGATTAAAAATATTTCAATAATTTTGAAATGTTAATACTATGAGAATTGAAGCTCAACATTTTTTGCCAGAAGTAAATATATGGTCCCTACACAATCTAACAAATCTGAGATAATTGAATTTGTTATTTCAATTGAATAAAAATAAAATTAAATTCAAATAAAAATTTTAAAAGTAAAAATACAATGATAAAAAGTAATAAGTAAAAGAAAGTAATATGGCACAATAAAAAATTACAAAAATCTTATGCAAGCGTTCTCCCCAAGCATTTTTAAAAGGATGCCCTGCCCTTTGATCTTATAAATGAACCTTCCTTGCTCTTTTTGAAAAAATATGCTTGCCATCCCTAAAAAACACTGTCTTTTTATTATATTTTTTCAGGAGGTGTTTTCTCAATCATCTGTTTTAATGACTTCCGATTTATTGACTTTAGTTAATAATTATTTAACTTTAATTTTCAATTTCATTCCTTAATTTTAGTAAGATTTTTCTTATGTTGTCTAGTTATACAGTAAGACCTCGCTTAAGGCTGTTTCGTTTAACGCTGTTTCAGTTTAGCGCTCTTTTATTTCAACCTGGGGATTCCCCAAAATTGTGAGCAGGGACTCCCCCAAATATGTACATAACATATTCGAAACAGTGTAGTTGTGTTTCTTGTTTGGTGCCGTGCTGTACGGACGCATTTGAAACATTTGTTGACATTATTGTAAGTACATATAAATTTATGTAATACTATAATGATTAATACAGTGATTAATACAACAAGAAAAGAAAGCAACCAGAAAAAGCATTTCACTGGAAACTAAAATGCAAGTGAGAAGATCAGATTCTGGTGAACGTCAATCTCAAATTAGTGCTGCATTGAATTTGGCAACTTCAACAATAAAGACAATTCTTAAGAATACAGAAAAAGTACTATCATCGGCAACTGCAACTAGAATTACCCGTTCTAGAAATAACATTACAGAGGAAATGGAAAAACGACTGTCTATATGGATTGACAATGAAATTGAACAATTTGCCAATCTACCATACTGGAAAAAGCTAGAATTTTTAATTACATTTAGGTTGAGGCAAGTGACATAAGTGAAAGTTTCGTTGCTAGTCGAGGATGGTTTAATAGATTTAAACATCATAATAATCTTCACAACAAAGATTACAGAAGTAACAAGTGGTGATACAAAAGCAGAGGCTGAATTCGCAGCGACATTAAAAACAATAATTGAACAAGGTAACTATCCTCCATAATTGGTTTTTAATGTAGATGAAACAAGCCTGTTTCGGAAAAGAATGCCAAAACGAACATTTCTAACCCATGAAGAGAAATGAGCACCACGATTTAAAGCCGCAAAAGATTGCTTAGTTTAAAATATAAAAAAAAGTTTCAAGGTGTTTATCACTTTTTTTTTTTTTGAAGAAAATTTATACACAGAGATTGTATTTTCAGGTGGAATTTTATTATGTTTCAGAAGTTTCTTTCCTTTTAATTTGACAAAAGGGCCCAAAAAAGAATATTTGCTGTATCTCTGATTCGAAATCTCGAAAATACCGAGAGATCGGTATTTTCAAATCAGACTGAAATTGAACCAATATACATGCTACAGGATTTCATTAGATTACTCTTATGAAATGAGGAGTAAATGTATACATAAGATAATTCATAATTTTAAAAGCAGAAACAAGGAAAAATTAATGACTCACTTGCAGACAAATATCTATTAAACTTTTGACTTCGAGCTCTTGCAACAGAAAACACTTTAGGCTTGGTCCCAATATCTAGGTTTGTAATGCTAATATGAGAAAAAAATAACATTAGACATCTTTTGTAACATAAATATCCTGATTTCACAAAAATGCAGTAAAAAAAAGGATTTTGATTGATTTTGAATTAAAATTATCAGGGTTTGCAAAAACATGGGTTTCGTAATGGAGAAACCCAATTTACTCAGTGAAAGTTAGGTTTTTTCATGAAACGTCCCAATTTACATCAGATCAGTGTTTTTTATGCACTGATCACCTAGTCAAAGGAGATAAAATTGTAAAAACAAATTGCGTCGTGGCAAACAGCTTTTTCGACTTAAATGAAAAATACAGATTCCACTCGATCCTGAAAATTATGTTCACCTGAATTTTTCTAAGCAAATTATTTTTTTCAAACACAGTAATTTCCATTAAATGCAGGATATAACTAATTAGAATAAGTCTACATAATATAAGCAAAGAAAAAAAAACTGACCAGATTACGAGATATCGAGTGGCAAAAACATTTTAATTCGAAGTTCACCGGAAATTACATAGAAAAACTAGTTAGCGTGCGAGAATAAAAATTTAGGAAGATAAAAAACAAACGGAAAAAAATTTCAGATAAGGATGGCACAAATGTGTAATGACTTGCGAATCAACGATCTGTAGGCTCGCTTATCAATGTCAGTGTGTACGATTTCATACCAGTTTATCACATTTAGTTCTAAATAGCTCTTTTATTGAATATATTCATATTCACTGAGAATGGATGAAGTATTACAACCTCAGTTCTAAGAAAATTGTTCTTGCTGTATTTGTTATCTGTTAAGCAAAGATGCATCATTGACACAGATAAGGTAATTAGCACTAAAATGCGACACTCAAGGCATCTAAATGCAACAGTGCTGTTTTAAGTTTCTGATCACTTGCGTTAGTATCTAAAATTTAAATCTTGCCATCAAAATTTCAAACCCTTCGATTAGCCTGAATGTCCCATGCCCGAAGGTAATATAGGTTTAAATAATTTTATGATGAATACGAGTATTACTTATCGCAATTATATTGCAAAATTGAGAAAATTGTCAATTAAAATTCTGACGTGGATGAATATGCAAATTCCCATCGTGTTTTGACTGCTAATTGCAGCATATATGGCTATATTGTTGCATAGCTGTCAACACCGATAGGGATAAAAACCAGTAGATCTCATGAAATTTAAATTTCATAAGTGTTGCGTAATATACTAAATATTTTACAGGCAGGGATTTTTACGGTTAACAAAAAAGAAAAACTGCAACAATTTCCAGCTATGATGACATTAAATAATCGTAAAATGTTATACATTATGTTTCTTTATAATTTTGAATACTAATTGGCATTTAATTCATCAAAGATAGTTAATTGAATTTTATAAATGAGCCTCGTTTTCTTATGTATCAATATTCAAGCAGACAATAATCTGCACAAAAATTCAACTTGAATAGGGATTTTTTAAGGAAACTTACTGAATTTTAGTAAATATTTACTAAAATATACAAATAACACGAGAATTTTTATGAAACCAGTGGAAACTGGCAAAATTCAGTAGAATTGGCAGCTATGTTATTGATAATAGGACTTTATCATCAATCAATATTATGACTACTTTAAAATAGAACTCAATGATTTTAATTCATATTCACATCTTCATTTGGGGGTATACTACTTATAAGTTTAGTGATTTTTAAATTTTTACCATTTTTTCTAAATAAATACTCTTCATTAAAAAAAAGCACCTTTAATGTTTATTTTCTCATTTTTAGTTTTAAAATATTAAAAAAACTTGAATTGTTTATCAATCAATACTTTTTTAGCTTGCAGTAAATATACACATTAAATAGAATAGATCAAATTCAGTTATTACATAATATTACATATCTTGATTAAAAAAATTTAACAGTGGTAAGTGAGTGCCCTTTCAAAAACTTAAGTGCCTTTTTTGAAAGAAAGCATGTGTCCTTTTTAATACCTAAGGAGAATTCTAAGCATACATACAATGTATATGTATGTACACAGTATGCAAAATAAAAAATGGATCGCACTGAATTACTTTTGATCTAATGGTTAGATCTTCATGTTCTAAGTCTTAATTTTATAGGCTTAAAGAGCTAAATATGCTAATTAGTGCAGATGACATTTAAAGTTACAAAATCAGACACAAAACATTTTTTTAAAAAAATAAACGTACTTTTTTTCTCCGAAGGATTCGAATATCTGACCCCCGAAATAGAGAGTAGCAATAATAGATAGTGACCCAATTTTAAGTTTAAGACTACTATTGTTCAACTTTGTAGCTCGCAATTTTGAACCTAATCCAGATGGCAAGGGAACTCCTGGCTCAATTAGTGAGAAAAATTTGCCTTTGGGTTACATGAAGAGGAATACAATGAAAATCTAGCATTAACCTGACGGCACGTGGACTCTAACCCATGATTCGCATATTCCTGAAGATACTTTACATCAGCACTGTGGTTGATGCGAACCAGATAAGAGCATTTGTATTGACCAGCCATCGACGGGAATTGAACCCTATAAAACCACAATGGGAGGCTAGCACTATCCCCTTAGCCACCAAGACCCCTTAATGATAACTTTAGTTTCTGCATATTTCATATCTAGAGAACTTTTTGAGTGAATTAAAAATTCTTTGCACACAATTATAAAATTCGTTTATGGAAAGATAATTCCATGCAAAATATAATTTTAGTAAATATTATTTATTAATTAAATGTCGAAAAACTTTTCAATTGCTAAGGTACCCTTTGCACCCTTTGAATTTTTAAGATTGAGTTCTAGAGTGTAAAGATCCATTCATTAAACTAAAAGTTATTCAGAGTAGCTTTTTATTATTTTGCACAAGTGAAATGTGCATACAAATCTCCTATATTTTATTAGTATATACATCAAACTCTGCTTGCAGACAAATTTTACGTACTTAAATAATCATACTATTCAGGGTTGGAGTTTTTGCCAGGACAGTGGCAAAAACCTGGTAAAAACCGACGAAAACCAAATTGTCTAAATTGCTGATTAAATATTATTACAAAATACTTGAAACAAATTTAAATCAATCATAAAGAATAATAATTTTGATGCATTACATGAAAAAAAAATTTTTAACATATTAATAATTAATATAAAGGCAATAATTTTTAAAAGATTTAAAGTTTTTGACCTCTTTTCATTTTAGAATACTTAAATAAATGTTTTTTTACAAATAAATATTAATATTTGTATAATATTATTTTTATTTATAAAAAAAAATTATTTATACAATAATTAACTACACATCTTGACAGATATTTTATGCTTTAAATTAGAGTTATATTAATTTAAAATAAGTTCATTTCACTGGAAAAAAGAGAATAATCGCAAATTTTCCAATCCATAATGCTTTAAACTACTAAAATGATATATTATTCCAGGGTTGGCAAGTTTTTGACGCATGATGGTTTTTACCAGTTTATACCATGGTTTTTACCGCCATGTCAAAAACCCATAGTTTTGGTAAAACTGCATTTTTATTTGAGTTTAACTGCTTATAATTTAAAATTAATTCATTTTTGGGCAATAAAATTAGAAAAAAAGTTGTTAAAAGATATTTAAAAACAGACTCTTGCATTTTCCCAACATGATGATATCAAAACATACTATTTGAAGTAAAATATTAGGATACTAAACAAAATTTTCAACATTTCCAAGCATAATTTTGTTTGGCAAATTACATTACTGAAGAATGTCAAGTCATTCTTGATTTAGAGTTTGTAAGTAGTTACAAGTTTTGTTTAGCTTATTTCTAATATTTAAGAAATGCCAAATTTTAAATTCTTTTTAGTTCTTGAACTTATTAACAGTTCCAAGCTTTTTTGTTTGTTTGTTTATTTCTAACAATTAGGAAGTGAACAATTTTTAATCCTTTGTAAATCAAGCTATAATGATAAAAGTTAAGTATCACTATTTTCAATAAGTATATTACAATATTTCTGTATGAATGTATATCCTTCTATAAGAATACATGTATATAGTTGCAAAATCAATAGCAATCATTACAACATTCAACAATTAAGTGAAAATAATATATTGTCCGCTATATGCCATAAATTAAAGAAAACAGTAGGTTTTTAATGGTTTTTACCACTGTCATGTCAAAAACCAGTTTTTGAGAGCAAAAACCCAACCCTGATTATTACATTATGATTTAATTATGGAATAATAATTTTGTTAATTTTTTTGTAATTATTTACATTTATAGCATGTATTTCAATTTTAGGAATAATTTTGTATCAAAAATGTGTTTTTGGCCTCTAATCTTGGAAAATATAGGTTTTTTCCAATTTGCTTGGCAAAAACCTGTTTTTGCCAGGACGGTTTTTACCAGTATTTACCATGGTTTTTTCCACCTTAACAAAATCTTGCCAACCCTGATACTATTAGATAATAACATACACAAACTGCATGCAAACTTTGCAGGCACATACATTTTAGGTACGTACATACCTTCATATATTGTATTAGAAATACTGCAACCACATATTATATTATTTTAAATTTTTATATCAGCTAATTTTAAATATTTGTTATTGTAGATTTTGATAGCTTGCAATCACAATTACATGTAATCATGATTACTTGTTACCACATATTTGATCACGTGTAACTATGATTACCTGCAATAGCTTCCTGTTCTGACTAAATTTAATTATGTAATCATGGATCAAGGTTACTTGTAATCACAATTAAAGTAATTGATTACATAGAAATAGTCATATATAAGCAGTTACACAACTAGGATCACTTGTAAAATCAGGCTCTAAATGCGACAATTATTTTATAATCTCTCTAAAACAATACAAGTGCAGAGTTGCCAATCTTAGGAATCAAAAATTAGGAACACTATATGCAACAAAATTATACGCACCAATTACGAGAGTAAGACAAAAATTTAACTATTAAATATAAACATTAATAGACATATATTTAAATACCTTATGTAAATTAGCAAAACAAAAGTATAAACACTATCTTTTTTGTGGGAAATTTATAATATTAATATTATATGCTTAGGAAAATCAGTATAATAATTTAAAAACAACCATTACCTCTTAATATATAATTATTCTTCTCCAAATTATAAAACACGGGTAAATATTAAATTATATCATAAACAAATATTTCTGATGCAAGTGTTAAATACCAAAATACATTTTTTTTTAAAAATAATTATAGTTGTTTAAGATTCAATTTAGTGAAATGATCAGCAATAGCTATTGGAGTAGTATTTTCCAATAAAAAGCTACTAAAAATTACTTTGGCACAATAATCACAGAAACGGGCTTGCGGCGATCAGAACAAGAGACTGGTTTAAAAGGTAGATTAAAAAGATGCTCATGGCAATGCTGCAGATGAGGTCACAGCACCTGTGACTTCCTTCAGGAAGTAACCGCATTCTCAGGGGAAAATGTTGCATTTAGGACACGTTGAAAGTAAGCAATGAAATAGCAACGCAGAATTGACCAATTAAAAAGATTTTAAATACAGGCAAACAAATCGGGATATGCTCTAAACATATACAGGGTATCTGCTACATTTTAAATTTTCAAATTCATGACTTTTCATGATTTTCCATGACTAATTCCAAGCATTTTTCATGACTTAACGAAGTTGCTATTTTCTCCAACAAAAACGCAACAATAAATAAAAAAAAGCATTATAATAACATTATTCGAAATACGTGTAACTAAAACTATTATACTCTTCATCTTCATATTTATAGATTTTAAACTTAAAAAACAGAGTAAGGAAAGAGTTGAAACAATAAAATAGCTGAAAAAAATACAAAAGCAAAAATTTTATTTTTCTGCAGAATTATATTCAAATATACTTTTCTTGTTCATCAGAAAGGAAAGAAATACTCCTGATTTTTCTGTTCATTTCGGAATAAAAAAATTCGCCAATAACTGGTTTGCTTCAACTAGAATTTTAAATTGATAAAATTTTTAAAAAAAATAATAAAAAAAATTCTTAAATCACAGAAGAGAGTTTAAAGGATAATTCGCTCTAGAAATGATATTTTTTCCTTCTTTTTTTGAAAGAACACCATAATTTTTAAAGAACATGATAAAATCATTTTATATTCAAATAAAATATGACTGAGTGGTGATTTTGTTAGAAATTCAGATAATTGGTACAGGATGAAATTGGGGGGGAGATACCATTTTAAAAAATAGATTTTTCCGAGACCTAAATCCATGGCTTTCCATGATTTTTCATGACTTTCCAGGTGCTCGGATACCCTGCATATAAAATTTTCTAAGATTTAAAGTAACTAAACATTGTCGCATTTAGGCACACCGACCATATATATACATACATATATGGACAAACAAATAGAACGGTAAAGCTATGTTTTGGTACTAGACATTTAACAATAAATAATAGATGAACTTTTTTGAAATTACAATGAGATATAATTACATAACAAAAGCTTACATAATTAACATATGCAACTGCTTCATACATAAATTGCAATGCTTATACATAATGCAACATTAAATATAATATATTGATATTTTAAATAAACTTTTAATACTTCAATATTTTTTAATTATGCTCTTTTGAAGAATCATTTAAATTTTTAGAATCATTAATAAAAACATACTGGGTGCATACAATAAAAATATGTTTACACTGATAACTGATAAACTTAAAAAAATACTAACAATAACAGCTATATAAAATAAAAATACAGAAGAACACCTCATTCCTATTTATGCTTTTCATTGGATCAAGTTGTTAAACAAGACATATTGTTCAAAGACAGAAGCTTCTGATCAACTCATTCTATAACTAGATTTTTTTAAATAATTTTATAAAATCATTAGAACACTGAATCTGTGATGGTGTGTTTTTTTAAGAGACATAATGACTTAACTTTATATTTACTGATGTTAATAATTTATAAATTTATTTTTGCAGAAGCACAATATATTTAAAAAGTACAAATATGTTTAAAGTAACACAGACTCATATAAGCAGTCAAACTCCAAATAAAAATATTTACTATCATTACATTTGTTTTAAACTTAAGGTTTTTATGAAAATAAAAAAAAATAAAGTTATCAGACATAAGGAAAAAAAGGATGACTTTTACGGAAATCGTATAACAGCAAACAAAAATCGGAAGTCAAGTTAAGTCATAAAGCGAAGGATTCTCATTCCTGAATACTATTTTTTAACAGGTGGCAAGCGTTAAAAAAAAATCTTTTGGGAAAGGGGAAAAAAAATAATAAATATTTACTTTGATTGTGAAAAAGTGTCCGGAAAAAAGACCCGTCCGGTAAACAGAAATCTGGATATGGGACTTCGTTCTGCATATACAATTAGCGTTACGAAATTTTAAATTAGCACAATTTTAAGTTGTATATACTACTTACTTCTATGTAGTATGGCATAAGTTTACTATTAAATAAAGAAATATTTACGCTTCAGGGTACTAAATTAAAAACTATACAACACACAAATGTTTTACTCTATTATAAAATGAAAAAAATTAATTTTATTATTTGGAATTAATGTTCTAGTCATTGGTTAAATATTGCTGTTTTGTCATCCGGCATTTGAATAGTTAAAAAACATTTTGCTCACGGCGTTTCAGAATTGAGTTTATGTTTTTTTCCTTTGTATAAGGAGAAGATAAATTTTTAGAATATCTCATTGGAAAGAGGGCATACAATATTTCTTTGCTTTTTTAATTCTTGTTTTCATCAAATTTTTCCTTTTAATTTTTTTTCTTTTGGACTATTTTAAAGTGTTAAAAATCATAGATCAGCTTAGCTGCCAACACGAATAGGAAGGGGGGGGAAATGGAGCAATTTTTACGAAATATAAATTTCATGATAATTGTTGCATAATGTACTAAATATTTTACACATAGGGAATTTTAGGGATTTTTTTAGACATCAAAATAGAAATACTGCAATATTTCCCAGTTGATTAACAATAAACATACTTGAAATGTTATGCATTATGTTTAGTTATAATTTCGAATATTAATAGGCATTTAATTCGTCAAAGATTGCTGTAAGTTTTTTTTTAACTAATTTAAAAAGAGTTCTGAATAAAAATAAACTGAACATTTTAAAACAAAAAAAGTTTTCAGCTGATTTCTATAAATAATGTACGTTTCATTATGTATTAGTAATGCTTATCAAGCAAGCAATAATCTGAACAAAAATTCTATTTCAATAGGGTTTTTTATAGGAAACTTGATTAGGGAAACATTTTAGGGAATTTTCTAAAATGTACAAAAACTAGGCGATTTTTATTAAACCAGTAAAAACTGGCAAAATCCAGTAGTTGGCAGTAGTTTTGCCAACGAAGAGTTGGCAGCTATGGATTAGTGTTGCACACAACAAAATCGTAAGATTACTGGTTAGAAGAGGTGACAAAAATACTTAATTTTATCAAATTATGGAAATTTATTTTAACAGTTGACAATAGTTTGTTGTAAGTGAAGTGCCTCGCTGTGTGAGTGTTAAGATATCATTTTCAAAAAGGCACATTTCTTAATGAAAGAGCTGTTGAAAAACCATCTTGATGTAAATAGTTCCTGTGAAATGCTGCTAATTATTTAATAACATAATTATTTAATAACAAAAATTACATAAAATTAGCGTGGAAATTAAACTTACCTTGGAGTAGGAGACACAGGACATTCAATTTGATACTGACTTTCATTTTTCTTTAAAATACTTTCAAAATGCAAAATCAAAGGTACATCTGAAAGAAAANAGCTATACTAGCAAATTATAATGATTGTGATGGGTGGCGAGCCCAAAATATTGTGTCTCGTGCCATATATGGCACGCGTGCCATTGGTTCGCCATCCCTGCTGTAGGGAAAAGACAAATTTTGTTTCTGTTTTATCCCCCCCCAAAAAAAAAATTCAGATTATATGGAAATCGTATACAGCAAACAAAAATCGGAAGTCAAGTTAAGTCATAAAGCAGAGGATTCTCATTCCTGAATACTATTTTTTAACAGGTGGCATGCGTTAAAAAAAAAATCTTTTGAGAAAGGGAAGAAAAAAATATATATTTATTTTGATTGTGAAAGTGTTCGGAAAAAAGACCTGTCCGATAAACAGAAATCTGGATGTGGGACTTTGTTCTGCATATACAATTAGCGTTTACGAAATTTTAAATTAGCACAATTTTAAGTTGTACATACTACTTACTTCTATATATTATGGCATAAGTTTACTATTAAATAAAATAAAAAATTATGCTTCAGGGTACTAAAGTAAAAACTATACAACACTGAAATGTTTTACTCTATTATAAAATGAAAAAAATTAATTTTATTATTTGGAATTAATGTTCTAGTCATTGGTTAAATATTGCCGTTTTGTCATCCGGCATTTGAATAGTTAAAAAACATTTTGCTCACGGCATTTCAAAATTGAGTTTATGTTTTTTACCTTTCTATAAGGAGAAGATTAATTTTCAGAATATCTCATTGAAAAAAGGACATACAATATTTCTTTGCTTTGTTTCCATCAAATTTTCCTTTCATTTTTTTTGGACTAGTTTAAAGTGTTAAAAATCATAGATCAGGTTAGCTGCCAACACGAATAGGAAGAAAAAAAATGGAGCAGTTTTTACGAAATATAAATTTCAGTATAATTGTTGCATAATGTACTAAATATTTTACACATAGGGAATTTTGGGTATTTTTTTAGACATCAAAATAGAAATACTGCAATATTTTCCAGTTGATTAACAATAAACATACTTGAAATGCTATGTATTATGCTTAGTTATAATTTCGAATATTAATAGGCATTTAATTCATCAAAGATAGCTGTAGGATTGAACATTTAGCTGTAGGAACTGAACATTTTAAAACAAAAAAAGTTTTGAACTGATTTCTATAAATAATGTTCGTTTCATTATGTATTAGTAATGCTTATCAAGCAAGCAATAATCTGAACAAAAATTCTACTTCAATAGGGGTATTCATAGGAAACTTGATTAGGGAAACATTTTAGGGAATTTTCTAAAATGTACAAAAACTAGGCGAATTTTAATTAAACCAGTAGAAACTGGCAAATTTTAGTAGTTGGCAGTAGTTTTGCCAGTAGAGTAGTTTTGCCAAGGAAGAGTTGGCAGCTATGGATTAGTGTTGCATACAACAAAATCGTCAAATTACTGGTTAAAGGAGGTAATAAAAATATTTAATTTTCTCAAATTATGGAAATTTATTTTAACAGTTGACAATAGTTTGTTGTAAGTGAAGTGACTTGCTGTGTGAGTGTTAAGATATCATTTTCAAAAAGGCACATTTCTTAATGAAAGAGCTTTTGAAAAACCATCGTGATGTAAATAGTTCCTGACAAATGCTGCTAATTATTTAATAACATTTCATACAGTAAAAAAATTACATAAAATTAGCATAGAAATTAAACTTACCTTGGAGTAGGAGACACAGGACATTCAATTTGATACTGACTTTCATTTTTCTTTAAAATACTTTCAAAATGCAAAATCAAAGGTACATCTGAAAGAAAAGAAAAAAAAATAATCCAAAATTCTCCCAAATTTTAACATTTACATTAACATACTCTACAAAAAAATATTTAATATACATATATAAGAAATATTAACTTCTAAAACAAGTTCTAAGAGTGAAGTAGTTGAGATGTATTTTTGTAATTAAGGATTTTTTACTGCCTTTATTCGAATATTTTCTAGCAAAATGTACAGCATTTAAGAATGTAATACATTCATGGTAAATTCTGGAAAAAAGTCACTGAATTTTAAAAATTAATATCTGGTCATACATAATTTTCCTAAAAAATAAATTAATTTCTAGAATCTCAAAACATTTTTTTTTTTGAATTTACTCTTGACTTTCAGGAAATCAAGGATAATTAATTTAAATAAATTCATTCATAAGAATTAGGTTAACTTCTGTTCCTTTAAATGTCTATGTAATTCAACTTTTTTTTATTTAAGTAATACTTAAGTTTATTACAAGTGACATTATTTATGTTTCCCTATAAAAACTACTAAAAAAATTTTTTTAAAAATATAGTGCAGAAAAAAATACATCTCAACTGCCTCACCAAGAACATATTAGTTTTCGAAGTTAATGTTTCTTTGATATAAGGCAGAATTCTTTACTTATAAATGAGAAACTGTTATAATTTAATTCTATTTACGTTTTAAATGATAATCAGGGGGGATGATGGCAGATGAAAATTTTACATAAATTTGAATAGATTTATATACCCATATACGTTTAATATTTAACATAATTTTTTGAAATAACATTCATAATTAAATTACCTAATAACGCAGAATATCATACTTTTAGAGCAACTGATTCAAGAAAAAACTCAACTTCTTACAAAAATTGTGGTATTGGATTTTAAAATCTCGCAAATATGAATCCCGAAATTGGATATTACTAATGCGAAAGGACAAATTGCAATATTAAAATTTTTAAATCCCGTTAATACGAAACACAGTGCAAAATTTTAAATCACGTTAAAATGAATCACAATATTGGATTTTAAAATCGTGTTAGTGCGAATTGCTACATTCAGTTTAAAAAAAGCATAAATAGAAATGCAGATAATGAACTTATAAATCGTGTGATTAGGAATTGCTATGAAAGATTTGTAAATCGAGTGAATACGAATCGCAATGCGAATCTTTTGAATCAGGTATATATGAAAATTTATGTTTGTTAAAATCACGTGAATAAGAATAGCTATACTAGCAGATTCCGGGGCAGTTCCAAATATTCAAAAGGAGGAAAAAGAATCAAATTGGTGGAAGAAGCGAGTAAGACTCAATTCTTTAACTAATAAGAGGAAAAATGTATGTAAATGTCTCGTTAACAGAATTTAGAAAAAGCTTCAATATTTTGTTGGATTAAAAGCCCGGTTCGCGGAATGTCTTGAGATATGCGGAATTCTAAGATATTCAAGAAAAAATTGCATGCCCGCGTCTAGTTTTTAGACTCAGTAGATAGATAGGAAAAACTCGGAATCCTATCACCTCTGAATAACAGGAGGACAGAAAATATGGTAACCAAAAGACATATCTATAAACTGATTTAGACAAGATCTTTTGAATTTTTGATTAAATAAACTATTTCTTCAATTTCAAAACATATATAAATTATATTCATCAGAAAATTATATGTACCTTCAGTTTAATAATACTTTCATTTGAGGATATGTAATAAGCTTCTAATGGAAACAGTAGGTTAACGAAAAACAGTTATTAAAAAAAGGTTCATTTAAAAAATGCTTTTCTTAAAAGAAAAAAATTTGTAAACATTGTGGACAATTTATGGTATTATGTCAAGCCATTTGAAAGCGATGGGCTTTTTTCAAACTTTGTTGTCTCTTCATGAAGATTAAGATACTAGTCCTACACTGGTTTTACACCCTTAAAAACATCAGAATTAGTCCTTACTATCACAGGAAGTATAAAATCAACTGTTGACAACAAACATTATACAAGTTCTTACTTTTCTTTAATGGTTAAATAAATTTTATATAGATCTTGAGCATACAGCTTGATTCTTGGAACAAACTTTATTACTCAACTCTCAAATGGACTACTGATTATGGAATAGCATTCTTTCTTTTAGCTTTTACCTGATATTTCCTATCTTTTACCGTTGGAACAGCTTTTAGCAGGTTATTCAAACAATAAAAAAGGACGTGGCTTCGTCTTGTGTATCAGAAGTTTGAATTAACATTACATACATAAGGTCCTTTTTTGATTTAAAAAGAAATTAAAATAGGGCAATTAAAACGATTTACTTTTAGAAAATTCTTAATATTGACAGAAAATTGTAAATTATCTAAATATTGATATAACTATTTAAATGTTCTTAAAACAAAATTAACAAATATAACTTGATAAAGCATTTTTGAAATTTTTTTTCAAAATGAGTTCTTTGAAAATGGTACTCAATTACTTTATAATTGGCAACAAAAAAAAATTAAGAACTTGAATAAATACCTTATAAGCAGAGAGGCAAATAAACAAAATTTAGAAAATAAAAAAAAATCATTCACTTTCAGCAGATTATGTAATTAATGATTTTAAAAAAATTTCTTTTGATCTTTATTTTTATGCTTTTATTTTTAAATCTAAGATGAAAAATAGTGTGCAAGTGAAAAGAAAATCTGCGATAATCTTGAAAAAAAAATATTTTTATCTCTTTTCTCAAATCAGATGAAAGAGATGAGATTAATTTATAATTATAAAACTACACAATTCCACAAAAAATTACAAACTGCATATTTTTTCAGAAAATCACTGTATTTACAAAAATATGAAACAATGAGTCTAGTAGATAAGGTTATAGGATTGAACATGTATATAATTAGAAAAAGGACTAAGTTTGAACTATTAAATTTTGTGATTTTTATCTGAATTACTAATTAAAATTGAAAAGGGATCAAAAATCCTGCACTCTATAATTCTTTAATGGATTATATTAAAATCTGGAATATAAGTTTTAAAAAAACAGGATGTTCTGACTACACAGAAAAATCAGGAATACCATGACAAATAGGTCTAAAATATTTTCTTTCATCGGGATTGACAAAAGACAGTTGCAAACCATGAAACTTGAAAATTATACTGTATTTTAAAAAAAATAGTTGTATACAAGGAATATAAATTAAATCTAATCTAAGACATATGGGAAATAAAATTTACTTTTGTTTTAAAAGTAAATCTTTCAGAGCAGCGGTTCCAAAATTTTTCTGGCTATGGAACCCTATTTATTTGACCATTAGAGGTAGTAAGATTTTACAAATTAAGTTCATTAACAATAATAAATATTTTCATTAAAAAAAAACACTATTACTCATCTTAAAATTAGGTGTTATATTGCACAGAATTCACATTATCTGTTCTGAACATTATATTTGCTAAAAATGAGTAAAATAAGAAATATAATGGTTTTTATTAGGCTGAAAACTAAAATGAACTATTATAAATATTGAGAATGGTTATCAAAGACACAAACTTTTTTAATTGTTGAAATTAGTTACAGTATACTCTCAATATCTCAAAGTTGAAGGGACACTAGAAAAAGTAGAAAAATATATTCTAAAATATTACTGAAAAAAGTAGAGCCATGAAACGTAAGAATATCTACTATTAGATATGTATGTAATGATAGTTGACTATATGTCTAAATACAACAATAATTTTAATTTTTAAAGTAAGATAATAATGCATTAAATAGAAAAGAAGTGGTTTAAAATAAACTTACTTTGTGATTTTTTCTAAAAAATTAAACTTCTATTTTGAAAAAATTCGGCTTAACAAGGTTTTGAGAAGAAATTCTTCGACGTAGGAATTCAAATTAACATTAGGAGGATGCATAATGCCCAAAGGGGAAAAAAAAACTCTTGACAAATCAAGGTTTTTTGATATGATAGTTCAAGATATCGAGAGTGTACTGTATTTTCTTTCATTTAGAAAGTAAAATGGAAAGTACTATATTAATGCAATTATTATAATTATTATTTTACTTAAAAAAAATTTTTTTCACTGACAATTTAGTAGAACAATTTCATAAAAATAACTGAAATATTAAAGAAATAAGGATTTGATATAATTATTGGTTTGCAAAAAAAGTACTAGAGCTTTCCCTAACCCTTCCACAAAAACCTAAGGTCCTATGAAAAACCTTTTGAAAACAGTTGCTCCGATGCAGAAAAAAATGTAAATAAAAATTTTACAAAAATGACATTCCACTACAAAAACTTTTTTCAACAATGAAAAATAATAATTTCGTATAGATAATGATCCAGAATTTAGTGTTAATTAAGAAGATATAACATTTTGTGAATTGTTTCAAAGAAAACAAAAATAAGTTGGGAACAAAAATATATTATTCTAGTAAAACTACTTAAATGTTATTTGCACTAATGTCACAATATCTAAAACATTAGTAATAACCAGTTAAAAGCTTTATTTAAACCCTATACTGAATTACAAGTTTAAAAAAAGCCATTATCCCTAAGAGTCTATTGGCATCTAAGTTCACCCCAAGTGGATGCCAAAATCACGTGCGTACGAATATCACTGTCGCCAACCCTTGAAACGATGTTGCACAGCCTTCTGTTATCCCGCTTTCGTAAATCGTGTGAAATGAGGAAAACAAAAGTTATTGAATAATCAATTAACAACCAATTAATTAAAATGATATCTATAAAAATCTTAACGAACATACGCCTTTCTGCTCACATTCAAAGAAACTGAGGAAAGAATAATAAACATTGTTTCTGACAGATGACTTTCTTCTACAGCGAAGTAAAAACCCTATATCTAGCATTTGATTCGTTAAGGGTATGTCAGCATAAGATGTGCCTTTTTTAGTAGTCCAATGAAATCCAATGCTCATGCAAATTTCATAAAGCTGTTGCTTTTTCAAGAATGTTCTCCGTATTTATCGAAATATGTTGCCAAATCTAGGATTCCAGCAAGACTATGAAACTATAACAATTTTTTAATAATTCTTTGATATATTTCGTAAAAGATAGCGCAAACTAAATTTCTGTCTGAATTTCTATCCAAATCTTTCAGAGAGTAACTTTCTCTAGCAGGGTTGCCACTGAAATCTGGAAGTAAAGAAATCCATGTTTCTCCTATTGTACAGATTACACACAATATAAAGATAAAACACAATTATAGGCTCATGTGAGAGCTACATTATGGTAACTATAGTAGTTTTAATTGCTAGAACAGTTCTACAGGAATTGTTTATAGGTGCAAAACAAGTGATCGAGCAGGTAGTGTGCCTGACTGCAAAATCAATGATACGAGGGTTGCTATTTATATTTCTGGCCTTGGCAACAGTAAGTGTTCCTAGGCGACCGCAGACGATTTGTTTCGAAAGTTTGATATTTTTAAACATAAATTCAGCAGGCGATTTACCATTATAGCTTCATTTGTGTTGACAGTAAATTGAAAAGTTCTTTTCCTTCAAGAAATGGAATTGAATCGTGAACATTTTCGTGCCATTATTTTTTATAACTTTCGGCGTGGATTGTCAAGACAAGAGTGCTTCGATGAACTTAATTCTTTATTCAGCGATAAAGCACCATCCTACAGCACTGTAAAAAATTCGTATAACGAATTTAATCAGGGTCGATGTTCCATCCAGGACGAATCCCGTGCAGGTCGTCCAAAATCTGACCGTGCAGGTCGTTGTGCTAGAAAAGAGCGATGTTGTGCGTGAACTGATAAAGCAAGATCATCATGTGACATACCGTGAGATAGAGGTGTCTTTAGACATTAGTATGACTAGCATCAATAAAATATTGCATGAACATTTGAGTGTAAAAAAATTTTGCTCGCGTTGGACCCCGCATAATCTGACAAAGGCTCAAAAAAAGGCTCGTGTCGATTGGTGCAAGGAAATGTTGGAAAAATACGTTCAAGGTACATCAAAGGCTGTGTATAACATCTACACAGGTGACGAATCATGGATCTATGCATATGAGCCGGAAACAAAACAGCAATCAACTGTATGGGTCTTCCAAGACGAGGCAAAACCAACAAAAGTTGTTCGAGGAAGAAGCACATCGAAACAAATGATTGCCTGTTTCTTCAGCATTAACGGTCATGTGGCAACAGTGGCGTTAGAGCAGCGCAGGACGTTCAATTTTGAATGGTACACGACCATTTGTTTTCCAAAAGTCATCGGAGAAATTCGAAAAATGCAGAAGAACAGGCGATTCATTCATCATGACAATGCGAGCTCTCACACATCGATACATTCAAAACGCATGTTTTGGAGTTACCTCAATCGGACTGGAAAAAGTGCTTTGAAAATTGGTTCAAATGCATGCAAAAGTGTATTGATCATCATGGAGAATATTTTGAAAAATAAAACCAATTTCGATCCTACTTATTTGTTTTTTCATTATTAGGCCAGAAATATAAATAGCAACCCTCGTCGTGAGTGTCATGTTGATATATATGTCGGTTACCTGTAAATATCATTTGAAATTAATGGTCCTACGACAAACGATCGATAGATGTTCTACTGTAGTAATTAAATGCTCTTTTTCAAATGAACTACAGTCAAACCAGAGCCAACTCCCGGATATAGTGAACAAAATGTTTGTTCCCGTGCCTTGCTATACACACATATTATTTTTTGTGGATACAGTGAACCAAAAGAGAGGAAATTGGATATTATAAACTTTTTTCTGTCTTCGACTGATTTTTTCCTTTCTTAATTTCGACATAAAATACATATACCGATTTATAAAACCACCTATTGAGTGGAATGCAACCATAAGCATTTTTTTCTTGTTTGCTTCTTCTATCACAGTTTCCCATCCTTAAAGTTTTTGTACACAAGATGAAGAGAAATAAAAGTTAACACATTTTTTGCTACTAGTTTTTGTTCGTCAAATAATATTCTTGAGTAAACTTCACAAAGCTTTTGTTGCGATCCAATTGGTACTACCAACACATTCTGGCACAAGCCATAATGATGCAACTGATAATTGCTAAAGACAAAGAATAATATAACTTCCAAAATTCGTTAGCAAAACTAAAGCAATTAACTTCAACTATCACAAAATGAAAAAAGTGTAAAGGTATGTGAGAAAAAGGTAGGTTTGGGCTTTGGTTAACATATATATATAATATACAAGAACATGTGAACACCATTCATGGGAAATCAGTAATAATTGTTAAAATTGCCTAATTTACCATGTAAACAATATTTTTCCACGATTTGGAAAATTTTTCAGTATTATCCTCTATAAACGAAAAATGGTTAAAATTCCCTATTGTGCCAAGCAAGCAATATTTGTGAACATTGCAGAAAAAAATTGAGGGGGGGAAAAAATTCCTTAATCTTTACCAGTAAGTAAATCTTGCAGAAATTAATATAATTTATTTTTTGCTTTGTCCAGTAGCTTTATATCAAATTAGTTTCATGACTAATTAATATCGCGATATTTAAGAGATAATTATAACTGATTGCAATAAGTTTTTAATCGAGATTTTGTGTTCACAGAAAACTTCTCATTTCATCCTATTCTGATTAACATCAGTACACAAATAATTAAGGTCCTTTACTGTATTTTAACCAATACTACTGTACAGAAAATTGCATTCATAACCTTTATCAGAAATACAATGGGATTTTAAATTTAGGATTACACAAAAATTAGGTGTGAATTAAAAAAATTTCTAAGAAATGATACCTACATGTTTAATTTAGAACAGAAAAACAAAGAAATTGAGTTAATAGTTCTATAAATGGCCTTTTTCAGAATTTTTTTAATTAGATATACAGTCAAACCCTGCTATAGTGAACAAAATGTTCACTCCCGTGCCTTGCTGTAATATTATTTTCTGTTGATATAGTGAATAAAAAAAAAAGAGAGGAAGTTGGATATTATGAATTTTTTTCTGTCTTTGACTGATTTATTTTCTTAATTTTTTTGTCAGATTGAAATTTTTAGTCTAAGCTGATGAATTTGTTAAGCAATTTGGTGAGACTACTTTCATGTGCTTGAATGGCTGGTTAGACAGGCTGGTTTAAAAACTGGAATAACATAAATTCAGGAAACATTATCAAGAGCCGAGAAGTGTTTCCACATCTGATGTTGAGGATTGCTTATCAGCTAAAGATTACTATTTTTTTTTGTACGCAAAACAAAGTAATAAAAAATATAAGTTAATACATTTTTTGTTACTGCGTATTATTTTTCAGTCATTTTTGTATATCATTTTATTTGTTATTTATTTAAATAATGCGTAATAAAGGGGGGATTTTGAAACAATTAGTTAAAATTGTGGATGTTGTTAAAGTCCCGGTTATAGTGAAGTGAACTAAAATTTCAGTCCCTTGAAGATTCACTATAGCGGGGTTTGACTGTATTTCCACAGAAGTAGTTTGTTAAATAGTGAAAAATTTTAAAGACAACTTGACCATAGTTATTACACTAACTATTTAAGCTTTTAACACTATTATTAATCATTAGGATAAAAAAATGTTTTTTTCTCATGCCACACAATTATGCAAATTATGATTTTGCACTGTCCTCTGGAGGATGAACATGAAACCAACATTTATCCTTACCTTTTTGATAAGAAAGGAGTGGATGGAAATGTGAATCCAATAGTGAGACTCTGTCAAGAAGAGGCATGGTATAGGGATCAATGCTTTGGACACACTGATATCTCCCCATGCAGAGCACGCATGGCAATACACCTTCTAAGCAACTGCACTGGCACCCCATGGTGGAAAGTTTGGCAAGCTTGTTGTTTTTTGAGTACAGACCAGGCGCCACAACAATGTCACGCTTCTGGAAAGCGGACACGTTCAATGCTCTAGTCCTACTGCATTGCTCACATGAGTCTTCATTCAAAGAGGTTTCAACAGAACTAGTTTTGAGCCCAATATGGGCTACATTAACCTTACTATGACTACTATCTAAGTACCCGTTTACTGGTCCAGTTAAACTCTTAACTTTCTTAGGTGGAGTTTCTGGGCTTGCGTCAGAGCTTAATGCACTCTTAGAAGTTGCAAGTTCCTCTTCGAAACAGATATCCCCCAGTGAAGAAGATATTTTCTGCAAAGCGCTGCTAGCAGTTCTGAGTTGATTCTCGAGCTCGTGAATGCGTGCAATGAGCCAGGTTGATCTACAAGTCAGCGCTGCGCGGTTCTTCATAAATTTCCATAGCGTCATCTTGTGACTATAAGAACAAGATTTTGATTGTGTTCAGTTTTTGAAATTTACTAAAAATATAGGCAAAATATAGCCACAATCGTAAAAGGTATTGAAAAATTAAAATACACTTTTTATACTTCTTTTTATATATAAAATGTATTAAAGAAAAAATATTTAAAAACAAATACAATTTCAATTAAATTATGTATGGCTGCTCATAAGAAGCCATTTTAACATAATTGTCACACATAACCATGTATTGTATTATAAAGTACAGAATTTTCAGACCAGTCACAAAACACACTTTTCAGTTTCTGACAATGTGGTGTTACAATAATTAATTTACGTCATAAAAACCTAAATGCTTAGAAAAATTTATAAAGAAAAATACAGTGAAACCTCCAGAAAAGACCACCTCTATGTAGCAACCACTTCTCGGAGGCGAAGAATTTTTTCCATAGACTTAGTGTTGAAGAAAGCCTTTTAGGAGAGACCATAAAACTGTCTCCCAGCGACCGGCGAACTTCGGCACCAAATACGAAAAAGGTCAAATAATGAAATAAAAATATATCAAAACAAATAAGTTATAAATATAACTTACAAATAAAAAAAAGTTATAAGTTACAAATAAAAATGTACTCAAAATAGTTATGTGACCCTGTTATTAAGAGAGCTCTTCGATGATATCTCATCCTGCAGTTACTAAAATTGCATTAACGACAATGATTTACTTTTAGAGTCAAAAGTAAAATTAGAAAAGAAAGCGTCTAAAACAAACCTCTTCTCATCTTTTAAACCTAACCAATTTTTACAATAAAAAATTGAAAATTTAAACAAAAAACATAGTTGTTCATTTATTTAAAATAGCTTTATTCTTAACAATTGGTAAAATTTTTATACGCATATTGATATCAGTCGGGGGTCGCTTATTATAAACGCTAAATTTTATTCATAAATCCGACTTGACACCAACAGAAGTGGCACTTCTGCACCAAGAAAATGACATTGGCTGAAATTAAAATAGTTTGTGAAAAATCATATAACTTTAATAACAATTTTGAAGTCAATGGAGGTAACCTCTAAGAACGACCAAACTCCATTAACCATCATTTTACTGTGGGAAGAAGATTGGCCACACCAGAGAGGTTTCACTGTTCAGAGAGGTTTATACTATATCTTTTTATGTATTTATTATTATATATTATAAAACAAACACATTTGATATATAGTCTGTATAAACAAAGAACTCTTGACAAAGTCTAAGGTCACCTGCTGTTATAATGGAAACATGAAATGGAACATGGAAGCTCCCCTCTTTGAAATAGACGTTATGTAACATGTGTATTTCAAAGAGGAGAGCTTTGCAATAGTAGACTGCTCCCTCTTTTCTTGTCTACCCAATCCAAAATCTGTCATATATATTGACCAAGCACCATTAATTAAAAAAAATTAAACTCTGTAATGGGAATGACAGCAACTGTTGAAAATGAATAGCAAGCGAAGTTCTTAACACAGACTAAATATGGATTAAAACAGTTTTACTGACATATAATGCTAACAAAACTGGTTTAAGAAAATTTAAATATTTTAAACATTTACTAAAATGATATTTTTTGTTCACTTAACTCAAATTCAATTAAAAAGTATGCGTCTTAATCTTTTTATTATGCAATGATATTTATGATGTAAATATATTAATACTATCAGATTTATTACTATTTAAAGAAGTGTTTTAATTAAAACAACAATAAGACATTTCAACAAAAGGAAGAAATTACAGAATACAGGAATGAGAAAAATCAAAAAAGGAAACAAGCTGTTTTTAGTTAAGAGTTACATAGGACTGAGTAACAAAAAATATTGATAAGTCAAATTTGACGACTTTGTACAACGATAATTAATAATGAAATTAGGTATTTAAAAAAAAAGATTCAAATCTTATGAAACAAAAATGTCTATATCACAGTCTACAGGTTGTAATAGCATAATTGCAGTATTTTGTAATTGCTGCATAATATTAGAAAGGGTAAATTTACTACCGTTTAGCAGTACCTTCGAAAATTCAACTTTAGGAAAAATGGCTGTTTCGCAAAATACTTTAAAAGAAGTTCTCGTGCAAACCCTGTTCTCGTCGCAATCTATGGAAAAGAGCTTTTTTGCCAACTGTCTTTTACGAAAAGGTAGCATGTTTTGTCAGATAGCACGCACCATGTGGTAAGCCTAATTGGTTGCTCACGCCATATCAAAGCGAGCCTTTTTCCCTCTGAGTTGAAAATGAAACAGGAAGTCAAAATACGAACATTATTCTAAACATTATCTCAAACACTATTGTAAATTTATTTTACAAACCCTTATTTCTTCTGAAACATTTTCTTCTCTGAGAAATTGTTTTTGTATGATCTAGTCGAAAATGCATAATGAAAATAACTTTTAGTGCTAGTACTGTTAAATGAATGTTTTTATAAAATTCAAATCGAAATTTAACTATGGGCAATGATTTTTAAATTTGGGTACAATTTTAGGCCCAAGATTTCACAACAGCAAAATTATTTTTGAATATATGGGGAAAAATATATAGAAATTTACCAGTCATAAATAGTTTTTATTTGTAGTTATAATTTTCAGAAATATTTTCTTACTTAACCATATTCTTCTGTTGATTTTTTAATAGGATAATTTTTAATTTTCACAAATTCTGTCTAAATTTTCACAAAATAAGTACCTTTCAAAAAAATTTAGATCCCTATTAGATATACTGTAAATATGCATTCATGTTGCAGAGTTCTCCATAGGAATAAAAAAGGAAAGGAGCTTCTTCGGGTACTTTGAAACGGCACTGTGCTAGCTAACTCATGAAAATGTGTAATATCACATAATAACTTTTCACTTATTATCTAAATAAGAGAAAAATTTGTAGTTTATAAATAATAATTAAAGGAAAGCTAAGAAAGAATTTCTATGCAAACATTCAAAAAAAAAAATTACAAAATTATTTTTTAATCAACAGTTTAAAAAAATTTTTCTACGATTTTTACTGAAAATAATTGGTTCCTTTTGGCTTGATTTCCTTATAAAAACTTAACTAGTTAGAATAATCCTAAAAGTAAATATTTGTAATAGTAATCAGAATTAAACCTGTAAACACAAATTGTATTTTAATTATATTGATTTTTCTTAAAAATGGAATATGAATAAAAAGGCAGTGCTTTAAGGAATGGTGACTTATTTTTGTATAAAAAGAGCATATTTATAGGGATCAAAGGGTAAGTAGGGGACAAGCCGCCTATTTAAAAACAATCATGGAAAACATGGATCAATTACTTTGGAAAGTTCATTCGAGGCAGAAATCACTTATCGATTGGACTTTACACAATCTACCCGACTTTCCAAGCTTGTTTCACTAAGTTCTTCTGGAGTTATGTGTTGAATGAGCTCTTTTAATATCTTATATCGTTTTGGAGAAGCACTTCATAAAACAAACAGACGTTGAATGATCCCAAATAAAGATACTTTTTACTGATTGCGCTGCAGCATCACCAACAACCAAATTCAACAAATGACATCCAACAAGGACTGAATAATGCTCTAGGATACTAACGGATGATTCTTGCTTTAACACCTTCCCTGACATATTTGACCCATTGTCACATCCTTGACACAGACCGTTTCTCACGTCAATAACGCTTTTCTTCCTCTCTTCCAAAACTAAATCAGTTTAAGCTTCGCCGTAGTATGTTCAGCCTCTCGATATGTTTAGAAATGTTCTTTTATCATTTCATTTTTAGAGTTGACGAATCGAATAACAAAACACAATTGTAATTGTTATACGTGATAGATGTCACGATATCGAATCCACCAAAATTTTTCTGCAGATATGCAGTTTCAATGCCACATCAACGGTTATGGACAAGATATGTATTGGAAACGTGGATGAAACCTTCCCGACATGCTATGACACTAATTACGTGTCATATGATTAAATATGAAACAGAATTAATTATAGTACAAATTGAAAGAAGTGAAAATCTGGAGTACAAGATCCAAAGACTTATCACTGTTTCAGTGTGCATTGCTACAGATGGCAATAGATTATATTCCTACTTAATTAGAAATAGGAAATTAATGAGCGGACCAAGATTTTATTAAAGACACCCAATTTTAGTAAGTGCCCAATTAACCACTAGATGGCTGTTGGATTTCGTGGTTACTTTTGTTACATGTATTGAGATGTTTCACATCGATTTACTTTTACTTATGAGCTTTTTATTTTAAATTGAAAAAATTTTTATTGCTGAAAAAAAAACTACTCTTTATAATTAAACTGGAAAAACTTTTAATAATTGTTTTATGGAATGGTGATTTAAAAATATGGTTTCTTTTTTTTACCTAAAAAGGACATGAAGCATTTACAAATTTAATGATTATACATCAATACTATGTAAAAAAAATTGCAAATTATACATTTTTTTCTTAAATAGGAAGGTCAACTTCCTATTTATCACAGTAACAAAAAAGTTTTAAACATATTTATTATGATGGATATTTCGGAATCTATATGGTGGATATTTTTGCATCTATATGGAGATTTTTGAAGAATATTAATAAAAAAATACTATTACAGCATTCATACTAAATTTCGGAAAAAAAAAAAATTTCTCTGACTTTTCCAGGTACATCAGGTAAATTTTAATCAATTCAACCAAACAATATTTCATCTGAAAACTTAGACCTTTTTATTTGCAATGCCAAATATTACATTTTCTGAACAAAAACATTATAAAATGAGAATGGAAACATTCCTCTAAAAAGTTGAATTTTATAAAGTAATTGTATTAGATGTTAGAATTATTTAGCTCGAATCTCAATAACTGATTACTGTTATTGACAACTCTAAGAATGCTTATTTCCAGGTAAGACATAGAAACTTTCTGGTTTTTGTAGAAAATTGCAACTTCCCCTGTTTTTTAAGATTAATTTTTACCCCCATGGAAGCCTTTTTAAATTTTCACTTACTCTTGTTACAATTAAATTGACCCTTTTAATCATGATACTAATTTTTTTTTATTTTGGCATAGTTAACTGAACAAAAGATTCCCGAGTGCCACCTTTTTTAATTAATATTTTATTGTTTTACTTTTTAGGTTGGAAATATTACTTTTAAGGGTTTATGTACTATTTTTGTCATTCCCCTTCAAGCTTCATTATCATGTAGTACAGTTGCGCCAAAGGCGAAATACTGTTCCCGCTTTTTTACTCTTGTTTCATACCTCACTAAAGAAACAAAATCAGAGTCTACACTTTAAGCAGAGCTCATTCTAAGCAGAAAAAAGGGCAGGGTGCAAAAGTTTAAAAAAAGGGCATTATTATTCTAAAAAGGCAATAATTTCATGTTCTATTACGAACACAAATTCTTTACACATTCTATTAAAAAACATTGTCAATTAGTAAATGAATTCTTTTTATTACTTAATTAAATGTAGCAATGCAATCATTAATTACTTATTTTCATTAATAAATTAACATATATATCAAGTTAATGAGCTACTTAGCTTAGTAATTTACTTAAAATGCATGCATCAATAAAATAATAAATTAATTTTTTTAAGTGTCTGTAGTTATGATTAAATAATTAAAATGATTAATAATAATTATGATTTAATGATAGTGGAAGTAACTGCAAACTTTCTAAGACAAGTGCAACAATGGGNCCAGAAATATCTCGGATCAGTATCGTTTAATATATTTTCAAAAAGCGAAAGAGAACAGTTCTAGGCAAATATTGACGGAAATTTGGGACTTATAAAAACTACTTGGGATTTATAAAAACTACTGAAAACTACTAAAAATTGGGATTTATAAAAGCTACTTGGAAATTAATACCAATAATAGCCGGAAATACAATCGAAACACTACACGGACTCTCGTTTTTATTGACAGAAATTGAGTACGTCAAAAGTGATTATTTAAATGTGATATTAAAATTTTACGCGGCGAAATAATATCTGCAGAAATAAGCAGAATTTTAAATTCGGAATTTGGTAGTAACTAGAGATAAAAACGATGACTTTGTCCTATTAAAAGTAAATAATCAAATAAGTGAGGAGTTTCATTTGTAATAAAATTGCATAAAAAAAATAAATTCGGATGTGATTTTTCTTTAAAAATGTGAAAACTTGTAGCAACAACTGTCTGAATATCGATTGAAACACAGCATAGATAGATTCATGAGGATATCCGTGCAAACCAAGTAGGACGTCTAAGCGTGATTTCTTGAATCTGAGATTCGAACTTTGCATACCACAAAACCAGAATATTTGTTTGTTTTTTTTAAAAAAAAAACCTGAGAGAAAAAAAGCCGAATAATAATTGAACAATGATAGACATAGAGATTTTTAAAAAAAAAACAAGTAAAAATACAGCGATAAAGTGATAACTCAAATACCAACTAAAATCTTCATGTGTGTGTAATATATTAAAATTAAAAATAATAAAAAACATTCGAAGAATTCCAACAGAAAACTTTACATTTTTACTTTATCAATCTCAAATGAGCATCATTTCGAAGAAAAAATTTTTTGAAAATTTCTGCAGAAGAGAAAACAAAAATTTACTTTCCAAATTTACTGCCAACCGAGGACCACATGCGGCCCTCCGACCGTTGATGTGCGGCCCGCAAGAGCTCTTGAATGCAAGATTTTTTTATTTTTTTACAGTTAAAATTTAGAATCTTTTAAATTTCTCTTCACAAAATATTGAATCATAATATGTACCATAATAGTTAATTTTTGCTTAAACCCTATAAATCTGCTTTAAAATATTTAGTTCAGATTTATATTACTCATTAAAATACGAATGTATGTTGTTTTTCTTTACGCATTTAAAACATTCTTAAAACTTTTCAAGCTTTTAAGAGTAAAAGCAGAAACATTTTCATAAATAGGCTGAAATGCAAGCAACTTTTATGACATTGTAATTACTAGTTCAAAAGGGTCTTAAAAATATTCTTTTAAAACAAAAATATGTTATAGAGGGTAGAAATTAAATTTAGAAAATTAAAATTAGCATTAACAAAATAATTGTAATGATTTGTTGACAAACTTTGCTATTATCGATTTGTAAGGAAAATGTGTGATTGGTTGGCTTTGCTGAGAAAAAAATAATTCAGAGATTTTATTGGGAGTACAAAAGCTTTCAGAAAAAGAGTGCAATACAAAATCCATTGTTATTAAATTATAACCAACTAATTTTCAGAGAATTTTGTAAAGTTGAAATACCCATAGAATTCTTGTCCTGGTGTTTTATTTAAATAAAATCACAACAAATTATGTCCTTCAAAAATGTTTAGGAGGACCTTTGTGATGGGTCTATTTTCATAATAATATTTTGTGACGGGTCTGTTTTTATTAATAAATTTTTTTTAGGATCCAATAATGGACCTATATTTTTTTTTAAATTAACCCTTGAAGATCATGAATCTTTAATATTTAGAGAGAAAAAAAGCTGAAAAATATAAACAGTGAGTAAAGTAACTTACGCTGAATCATTCTTCGGTTCCTCCAACTCACATTCACTATCTGAGCTTTCAGTCAAGTCTGAATCAACCCACATTAATTCTTTCTTAATGCTGCCCAATAACTCTGTACTCGTATGCATAATATCAGCAACATCCTCAGGGCTGAAAACCAGCCCTGCATCACTCGAAGAGCCATCCACACCCGACGATGACAAGAGAGATTGATTTGGGAGTAAATTTCCAGTAGAATCGGAAGATTCGAGCTTCCGAACCAAGTTCACGAGAGCAGCTGTAGACATGCTCTTGACTTCTTCATTTTGCAACAATTCAGATTTTCTATCACTCATTTCTTTACTAGATTTGATCGGCCTTTTCAACTGTCTCTGGCATGGAATACCCAATTTATCTTGATACGTTTTTACAAGTTCACCTATTTCTTTTTTGGAATATGCACTTATACAGATGCGAACCAGCAATTCAGATTTTTCGATCGCAGCCTGTATTCTATCCAAACTATCGTTAAAATTATCACCTAATAAAGCTTTGCGATCTATAGGGCACTGACAATGATCTTTCTTTTTAGGCACCTTTTTTCTACATCTTTGAGGCCTAGCGGTCCGGGACAAAGGAGTCACTTGTGCATTTGGAAGCGTTGATTGCAGCTTTGTTGCCTCAGACGTAAATGAAGATGCAACAAAGTCACTTGGATTAAAGATAAGGTTTTCAAAGCGGGAAATAGAACCAGGACATGCATTTTCAATTTTTGATGATGAAGAGTTACTTAAAAGATTAAAATGGTTACTGGATGATACCGGACTTTCAGATGATGGGTTGATATATGTCGTATGAGGGATCAGAGGAACAATGCAGGGTTTTTCAATAAAACTTTGAGAAGAATTCAACTGACCAGCAGGATCAGAAAGCGCTGTCTCAATAGATGAATCTATCACTGCACATTCTGGGTCTGTTAATGTAACAGGCAAATTTAAATTTATATCTTCAGAGATTAATGGTACATTAACACCTTCAGATAATGTCATAATACTGCATTTATCAGCAACTGTACATGCAATAACATCCCCTCCAGTACTAGATAACTGTTCAGGGACTGTACATGCAACTGGAAGAGTAACATCCCCCCCAGAATTAGAAAATTGTTCAGGGACAGTACACGCTGTATCCCCTTCAGAATTTGGTTCAGAAACTGTGCAAATTTCTGAATCACGGCTAGAGGATGATACATCCTCTGATGATGGTGCTATGCATGTTATATCTGTGAAAGACCCAGTTTCCAAAATAGAATTTGTGGAATGGGGCAAATCGGGAGAACTCTCCCCCACTTCAGGAGTGGAAGGATTACTTTTATCCCTAGGTGAGAATTGAGTTATGCGATTCACTTTTTTCATGCTATGCAAGCTGAGTGAGGCATTCGTTCTGGCTAAACCCATATTTTTTTGAGAACTATTTTTGTTCATTGTATATTTCAATCTAACCTTATCTGCAACGGCAAGAGTAACACTCGTACCATGCCATGCTTCTCTTTCGGTCTCGGCATTTACTTCGCCGCCGTTTTGAAGGTCAGAAGGGGGATGCGGAGCTTTAAAACAACATCCAGGACTGTTGTTTTTCAATTGAGTTCGGAACCATGTTTTATGAATATAGGCTTTTCGCCTGTTATTAAGTAAACAGGCGAATTTGCTGGAGAGTTTAGGAAGATTGACTTCGATATACTTGTCCTTCCTGTTATATGGGGTCGCCGTTTTTAAATCACAAAACGGTTCCGATATAACAACAGGAAGACAATCAGCTCGCCTATCCGCCTTCGTAAGGGCGGGTGCCATAACGGCTAAGCAACATACCCTAAGCGAAGCCGGTGACAACATGCAAATGAGGATCCCATTGAATCACCGGTTAACTAGGGTCGCTTACGCAAATCACCGTTCCCATGATGCAACAGCGAATATTAAAAACAAAGAAAACTTAGATAATACTATCATCCAGTCAATTAACAAATTTAGTTTGTATATAATTTAACATTTGTTGTTACGCCAACGCCTTGAAATGGCGCCATATCCTAATGAAGCCACGTGATCTATAACAACACAATAGATTTATAACAGACTGCTGGTCCTGAAAGCACACACAACGATTAAGTGGTAGATAAATCTTTGAAAAACTAAAGCACACAAATCAATGGTATAAATAACTATCACATAATACCGATCCAAATATCAAACGGACGCTCAATTATATAAGAACAAAAAGTTACCACGTGATACAGATGCACTATAGTAATGGTCCCCAAAAACTGCGTATATTGCACTAGCAGAAATTAACTTGTCATTCCAAGCTGGAAATCATAGTAATCCAAAGATAAAGCAGATAGAAATGTGAAAATATCCTTATGGCACTATATCCAAGGCATAAAGATGTCAGAAGACCACTCACTTAACCAAAATAAAGCTCGTCACCGTAATGGCCGCCATTACAATCTTGGTTACAAAAAAATTTGCGCTTTCCTACGCTTCTCGTCGTTCTAACACTGCGTGACGTCATTCCTGCAATCTGATTGGACCTTTCGAAAGCTTCTCCATCTGCTTGCCAAATACAAAGGCCTTTCCAGAAAAAATTTAATAGACATTTTATATTACTTTGCGCTGCGCCCTCAGAATTAAAAAATATATAAATAAAAGTGGAAGTAAATCCACGCAATTTTTTTCGCGAATGGTTCGTTTTCGAAATTTGTTTTTTTCGCGAACTGGAGAATCATTTTAATTATTTTATCATTGTTACATCAAAAATAAATAAATATTAAAATCAAGTAATAAAATGCGTGGGTTTTTTTTCCCAATCACAATTCAAGCGATTAGAAATTATAAATCATATGTTTAAGTCGTGTATTAATATTTATGTAACTTTAATTTCATATGAATATTTCATTATAAAGATTTAATATAAATAGCGGTTGATAGAATATATTTTTTCTTTGATTATCAGTAAATCATTCTTCCGATAACTTCTTTTCTAAACTACTGAGACTGAAACATTTCCATTCTCATAAAATAAATTACATTAATAATAAGTAAATACTATTAATAATAAATAAATAATACTCACTGATAAATAAATAACATAATACAAAAATTAATATTGTATTGTTTATTATATCAATATTCGAAACAGTTAAAAAATTATTTAATTCAAATTTAATTAATTAAAATTGATTCAAATCAAAAGATTAAAATCAATGATTTTTAATCACGATTTTATCATTGTTTTATAATCATTTAAGTATAAAAATAATTATTAAGATTATTTGTTTAATTTATAAAAAAAAGTTTAGTTCTCTAAATCAATAAAATATTTTTAAACAAAAATTAAGCAAGCTAAGAAGCAGGCATGTGACATATTTATTTATAGGTTTTTTCAAAATAAAAGAACAAAGATACATATTATAGTAATTAATTATATAAATTATAATTTCCTAAATATCTTTAAAAAGAGATTTAATAACTTGGAAAACTTTTAAACTTAACTTGCTCTATGTTTTTACTCAATAATTCAAATTTAAAAAAAAAAAAATGCCATAAAAGTTGTTGTTTTTTTTAAAAAAAAAAGTCTGATTATTTTTATTTAATTAATTAATTTTTTTTTTAAAAAAAAAAGATGGAAAATAGAGGTATGTTTACAGCATTGACTTCTTTTACTTAAAGTGTCCTTTATTTCACTGAAAAATAATTATTAATAAACTTATTGATGTATCTAAAAAATGAAATTTTATTTATATATATGTTTATAAAATGCTCGTAATTTTAACTTATTTGCAAGCATATGCTTAAAACGGATATTTTAAAACACTATTTCGTTTTGTGCATACTATTTCATTTGATCTTGTTCTCTTATTGTTTTGGTTTAATGATTCATTTTCTTCCCTTTGACTATATTTTTGTTTCGGTTTAGGAATCGATGTCATATTGATTTTTCGAATAAAACAGAAAAGTACTTCGTCAAATTTCATTAATTCTTATTCTCTAAAATCTACGAAATTCAACCATTGTGTTTTAGTTAGTACTTTAAAAGGGCTTCTCCTATCGATATTTACCACACGACGCAAATCACAAGTATTAAAAAAATTAAGAAAAAATAAATAAATAAAATTGAAAAAAAACAACAACTGTGAATTGGTGCATTCCTGAAGAACAGAACACATAATATGTATATAGTTAATTACAAATACACAATTAAACGATCTGAGAAAAAATAATAAATTTAACATTAAATACGGATAATTTTTAAACATGCATTACTTAAAAAAAATATTCTTTTTAATTAAAGAGCAAGTCATAGTTTTAATAAATTCCTAACTAGAAGAATTAAAACCAACATTTTCAATATTTTTGAGTATTTACCAAGAGTAATGTGAAAATTGTTTAAAAAACTAACAATAGTTATTACTATTATTGTTTTACAATTTTCACAATAGTTATTATAATAATAGTTATTATAAATAATTATTAAAAATAATAATAGTTATTATTATTATTTTTTTACAATTTTCACTTAACTCTTGGTAAATAATTGAAAGTGTTGGTTCTAATTTTTTTCAGTTAGGAATTTATTAAAACTATTAATTAAAATAATTTATGACTCCTTCTTTAATTGAAAAAAAATCCTTTTCTTTTTTTTTAAATAATGCATGTTAAAAAAATATGTTTTAATGGATAAGTGATAAAACATTATGCGACGATTAAAAAATTACATTCATTTACGTTTCCTGGAATAACATTTAAAACGAAAGTTGAAATGAAAGCGGAATATTCCATTCAAAAGGTCATAAAAAAATGATTATAATAATGGTTGGTATTCTATTTTCGTATTTCCAGAGTTTCTCTTCAACTACACTAAGTAACAGCTGGTAAGAGGAGTCCTTCGGCACCATTGCTCTTTTCGCATTTAGCAGCAATTAGCTTTTCAAAGTAATCTTCTGGTATAAGCAGAGCTCGACTAAGCCAGGGGGGTACGGGGCAATTGCCCTGGGCTCCCAAAACGAATAGAAAGTTTATTTTATGCTTCCTTCTTTAATGAACTTTTTTTAAACAAAATATCAGTACAGTGTAAAATCCGTCAGTTTAATGCCAGCTTTTTCATTAATCTATCGTATGAACACAATCTATATTTCGCAATTACGATAGACAATTTTGGCCAATCAAAAGCCTGTATTTTTACATGTTGCAAAATACGATATATTTACAAAAATAAAAACTTCTGGTTGGCTTAATTGAGCCATCGAAATTGCGAAAATTTAGCTGAATTCCGCCCTAATGTTATGTGAATTTTTCGACTAGATGATAAAGTTAACAATCAGTAAGCTGCATTCAGCATGATGGACATAAAATCTAATCATAAATTTTAATAGCATTTTTGTCAAATTTTGGTTCTTCAGATGTGCTATATCCTTTTAATGATGAACATAGAATTGTCTGAAAACCAAGAAAATGGACAGAACAATATTTCGTCTGACGATTGTAGGTGTGGGGGGCTGTATTGCTATTTTAGGTTCTAATCTATTTTTCTTGTTATCTATAATGAGGTGAAAAATGTAAATATCTTCATAAACTTTATCTCTTCATTACTGAAGTAGAGAACAGAGGGGAACCCAAAGAAGTTTTTGCCCCGGGCCCCAATTAGGCTAAGTCGGGCCCTGGGTATAAGTACTTGCTCTAACCAAAAATTCTCTTTAAAAATCTACCCAGTGATCGTCTTGCTGCTTTCGGCAGCAGTGCTCTAAATGCTTCACATATACGTGTCAAACGTACCTAGTTGTACCAACTTACAGTAAGAGATTTTCTCTTGTGTCAGGTAGAACTCATTAAAGGAAAGGGATCGTTATTGTATAAGCATGTTTTGATATCCTCATCTCCTTCTCATATAAAATAAGCAAATCTCAAAACCCATCCCATGCTTACATAAGGAAGTAGTTTTTCTTTTTGCTTAAATTTTGTACGGCGCTTTCTCAAGTAAAATCTAATCTTAAGATTAAATTCAAAATAAAGGATGTAGCTTTGCTTTGAAAAGAAAAATGGTTTTAATTAATTTTATAAAAATTTGAGTCAAATATTCATTGGGAATCTTTTTTTTTTCCAGAAATTTTAATGTTGCTCAAGTAAATTTATTAGTTTAAAATTTATAATATATTTTAATTGACAAACACATTTTTATTTAATTTAGTATTTTAATATTTAAACAGCAATTTTAAAATATTTTTCGATTTTGTTCTATTAAGATTAAGAACAAGAAAAGAAATTCTGAAAAATCAAGGTGAACAATGAATTAGAAATGTAAGCGGAATGAATCTAGGATTTGGTTTATCATTGCAAGCAAAATTCGTAGGGAAAAAAATGATATTTCTTATTATTTATTTTTAATTTATTCTGAGAAAATGACAAATATACATTTTTATCAATGCTTTTCTTAAAATAAAAAAAAATTCATATTAGAATTAAAGTAAAAAATCTAGGGTTTCGTGAATTCGAAAAAATTAAACTTTATTAGCTGTTATCAAAAATTCGTAAGCCCTACTGTTAATTTTCTTATCATTATTAAGTTGAATAATAATAAGTGATTATTAATATTTTGCATTGATACTATCGTTGGGTAGACGAAATTCAAAATATCTCATTTATTAATTTATTATCTTATTTATTATATTATCTTATTTATTTATTTATTAATTATAAAGGAAAGTACGTTTTTGAGTCTGCTGTTCGGCTACTTTTGTTTTAGCTTGGCAAAGAAAATATTTTTATAGACGTGGGCCGATTTTTGAAATCGAAAGTTTCGTTTACCAACTTCGGTAGCTATCTAAACTTTTTAAAGTCATATTTTTCATTGAACCAAAGTTTTAAATTCATAATGTCTTCCACATTCAAGTTGGACATTTATTTTTTAAAAGTTTTTTAAAAGAACTATTTAATGTTGACCTTATTACTAATTAGTTGTTACGCGAGGTTTGTTTCCACCAGTAGGTTGCGCTTTTTAATTTTCAAATACACGAAAATGCATTTTAATCTATAAGATCATAACATATTTTTTATAACATATTAAAAATAGAAATAAATATGCAAAAAACTTTATCACGTTTCAGTTTTTAAGTAATTTAGATTATGAAAAAATTTTAAAAATATTGTATTATTACGCGTTCGGTAGCCAAAATAATTGTAAACAAACAATTGATTTGATACACGATATTTGACATAAGATATATATTTTTAAACTTTATTTACTATAATTTAACTTTTTTCTATAATTTAAATTTTTACTATACTTTAACTTTTTACTATACTTTAACTTATTACTATATTTTAACTTTTTACTATACTATTATAATTTAAATTTGCTAAGAAGATGGTCCTACAATTTGTTATCATAGGAAATGCTACATGCGTTTTACAAACAAGTGTGAAAAAGCTAAGCAAAGAATCTCAAATGCAAAGATAAAGCCAAATGAAAATAATTTCAAACAAAAGCGTTTGAAACGTTCTGCCTGTGGCGCATATGCTTTACTTTAAATAATTTTCCTGATATTTCTTGAAATGGAAATTTTTTACTGATTATTGATTACAATGCTAAACAAATGCTGCATATTGGAATTAGCAGAAATCATTAGTCCGTCTGATTTATTACTAAATAAGAAGTTTTTGTAGTGTAATTAATTTGTAGAGATAAGACAAAAGATATGTATTTGAATTTTTTTACAATTTCTTGTGATAGATTTTTGTTTTCAAGATATTATGTGTTTCATTTGTATTAAATAATTAGGAAGTTGTTAGACATTTGTGTGTTGTTTTGTAAATCTGTGGATAATATTAGATAATGTGCTAAATTCCCCTAAAATTTCTTATAATTCATGTATAATTTTATTAAAAATTAAAATCAGTATTAAAATTAAAAGTATTAAATTGATGCATTTTTTTTTAATTTTTGTATCAACATACTATGTTCTCTAAATTCAATGCTTACTGCAGAAATCACTTAAATATTGTTTCTTTGTATTTTATTAATCATTTGTTAGTAAATTTTACTTATTAAGTATTTTTTTATTTATGATGAAATAAAAGAATTTTAATTTTTTAAAATTTAGTCTTTTTATGCATAAGTCAATAAAGACAAAAAATGGGCCTCTTTTGCTACTTCTTCTCAAAATCATAAAAAGGGCCCTAGTTCAAATTCATGGAAAGGCCCTCTTTAAAAAATTCATATTCATAAAAAAGTCCCCTTTACAAAATTCAAATTTCTAAGGGCCCCTTTACAAAATTTTAAAAAAAAGTCTTCTAAAAATTACAATTCATAAAAACAACCCCCTCGCTATTAGAACGCATAATAAAAGCATATTGCAAATATTATTTTATCAAATTACTACATTGATTGGAAAAAATTTTGATGCTAAAGCGAAATATCGACTGCTGTTAACGAAACGTTTCTAAAACAAAAACATTCACTCCTCAGTTTATTTAGTTGCAGTGCAGTGGTAACGCTTACGAACGCGCAATCGACGAACGGGTTTAAACTATGGGAAGTGATCTGCATAATTTCTAAGCGTAAGTGATTCGGCTATCTCGATGTAGTTCCTAATTATTAAGCTTACTCCAGTGGCCCCCATCCCCCCCCAAAAAAAAATTTGCTAACTTCCCCCTTCCATGTTAGCTTGTTCGAAATAGTGCTACTTTGCTTGCATTCTACTCATAATATGACAATGCTTCTTTTATTTAAGTACTACTTAAAAAAAAATTCTCTCATCTAAATACCCCCTCCCAAACTATTCGTTTTATTTAGTGTAAAAATTCCCCTCCCAAACTTTAAGTGGGTGCATCGCACCTTCCCCCCTGATGGGGGCCCCTGACTTATGCTATAATTATGTGCAGGTGTTTTTAGGTAAACATTAATGAATTGAATAACTAAGTTTCGAAACCAGAAACATTATAAATATGTAGTTATTAGGTTTGGTAAACGAAAGTTGATTTTTAAAGGCTTTCTGAGTTTCGGCTCACCGTCTATTTTCTATGTATGCACTTTGTGGCACTCATAATAATCAATATTTAAATAGACCAGCATCTCTTCTAGCCAAGATAAGACATATAATTGCATTTGATTAGGTGGTTTAATAATTAAATTTACAGATTGAAGAAGCCGCAATTTCAGAAAAGAATAATTCTTTCATAAATTGGGTGGTGATGTCTGAACAAATAAATTGTTTACGATTTTACAATGTTTCGTTCTTTAGAAATTAGTTACGTTTGTCAAATAATATATACTACAAATTTTATTGAAAAAAATTACTATGTTAGAAATGGTTTCTTTGTTTCCTTTCCGTAATTCTCGCATGTGATATCAAGAATAAGCACACGAACTTCCAAACCGAAACCGGAAACAGGATTAATTATTTATTTTTTATTTCAGAAATTTTTTTTTATCGAATTCTAGCTTTCTTTTATTGTTAACAGAATAAATTTTAGGCTGATCGAGCAGCTTTAGTTTCATTTAAACGTTTTTATTTTCAATATCTATTATTATAAAATCGAATCATATAGGAAATTGTGACAATATTTATCTAATTCAGTTTTGAAATTTAACGTATGAATGCATTGTGTAAAGTTACGTATGATTGTTTGCGTTTTAATATTTTTTTGTACGACTATTTAATTTATAATACGATGAATTAAGAAAATGAAGCAAGTATTCAAAATTTTAAATTAATTTTTTTAATTTTGACTGAACTATATTTTATCCTTTTTTTTTTTTTTTACTGAAAGTGTGACAATTTAAATAGTAAAATTTTCAGTATTTTCAATGGGATACCTGCAAGTGACGTAATGTGAGTATCTTGATCCTGATTGGTTGTTGAAACATGGCATTTGTTTTCGTTAGAAACTAAAGTCGCTAAGTCCTGATAATATTTCTGGGAAATTCGTTAAATAAAAAATTACCTTTTGAAATACTTAAACAACATAAAACAAGTTTTAAATTCATAAACACTAGACATAATTAAAATAGCAATTGATATACCTTTGTCTTGTAAACTAGTATCTACTATTTATTTTATAAATCTTAACTATAATCTGTTTTATAAATATCAACCATAAAAGTAATTTGTAAGGAAAGAAGAATGGAGCAAAACATTATCCAGTGTTACACTATCATGCTACATACATTTTCAACTAAAAAAAGATAAATTTGTGTTTAAAATTATAAGTGCTTTTATCATAAAAGTAATTTTAAACATATATTACCACATACGTTCGTAAGATTAATTGCTACTGATAAAATCCCTTAATTTCGTCTGAGTTTTTCGTTTGAAATGCAAACAAAAAGGGAAAAGGATTTTACTGCTTTCTCTGAAAGTTAAGTGGCTTCGAAAATTAATTCAAGGTCATTTCTCCATAAAATGCGTTAACAAGTTTGAAATATTTTGGGAAATAGGGAAAGTGGATTTCGAAGAAAAGTTAGCTAAATACAAAATTTACTTCGCTGTTTGGAAGTTATTTTACAAAGAAATTTCCAAAATGTTCTTGGTTACTCGAAAAAAATCGCGAAACAGAGAAATTCGCGAAATGGAAGTTCGTTAAATAGAGGTCTGACTGTATTTATTTATTTATTTACCTCTTGTTTTTATGTTAACATCAAAAGTTACCATTAACAAGAATAATTATAAAATGAATATTGTTTGAAATAAATGTCTTCAGAGTAACATTATTTTTGAATTATTTAATAAAAATTCTCACTGATTAGGTTGACACAAAATTTTAACCAATATTGCTCAAAACTATATTCACAATATTAGATTTAAAAAAAAAATATTTATAGTTCAATTTTCTTTTAAATTGGAATATACAAGCGGTAATTTCGAATGTAAGCAAGAAAGGAATATCTTTCATTAATTTTTAAAAGAACATATTCTGGTAAAATAAACTATTTGTAATTTAACTTAAGTTTATTGTTTGCGTAAGAAGCTTATAGTAATAAAATAAAATAAATGCTTACTATTTCATTCCTGGCTTCACTACTACGCTTTTTTGCACAATATTTTATAGAGTGGTAAATATTTAAAAACCAAAGCTTTCAGAATTTTTGGTAATTTTGGCAACATCTTAAAAGCCTCACCTTATAAGACCTGGAACAAAATGGCGTTGCATACTTTTAAATCATTTATATGTAGTGGTGAGGAAAATGAGTTTAAATGAAGAAAAAAAAGAGAATGCATTAAAACATAGACATAGCTACTACTAGAATAAATTTTTACAAAAAGCGTAGGAAGTCGGCAGCCCTACTATTATATTTTAAAATAAGAGAACATATTTTATAATATTTAAAATATATGAACAAAATCATCTAGAGAAAAATTGTTGCTTTATTTTTTTTTAATAAAAATATTATTCGAAACTTCGAACTATTATTCGAAATATTTATAGCCACAAATACTAAAATCATAAAAAAAAAGTCCGATGAAAGGATTATAGAGATTCATTGTTCTCTCATCAAGAATTTCATAAAGTTAACTAATGGTTGAACTGAGGGGCAAAACCCCCAGTCCTAACGCCAAGAATTAGAAATTAAACGCAAAGTGAATCGTTTCCAACGGACAGCTAGGAGCATGGGGAGAGATCCACGGTTGGCGATTTATTGAAATATAAAATAGCCAAAAACAAAGCTACCCCGCGTAATTATTATTAAATTTGAAGTAATTCGGCTATCGGCAGAACTCGTGTTCTGCCGAACGGACTGTGTAGGGGTCAGCAACGGAAAGGTTCTGGTTTCGAATCCCGGGCAAGGTATGGGTGTCTTTTCATTCTCTGTACTATCTGTCCTTACTGTGAGAGCAACGTTGGCCTGCCTAATATGGTGCCCATGAAAGATTGGCCAACAAATCTGCCAAGTAAAATGCCTGAATTGACGAAATGTTAACACAGGTGGGCATTGAAAATAAAAATAAATAATATTCTTGTGATGCCATAATAGGCATTACACATTTCCTATCTTTTGAAATTTCCTTAATTTCATAAATTAATTTTTTTAATCATTCCTAATCTAATTTTAATTAAATTAAACAAATTATTTAATTTTTACTTTATCTTATAAAAAGCAAATGTAAATATTTTATTCTCTTCTTAACAATTTAATGTAATGTCTAACTTTTTAATTCAATACAAATGTAAAACTAGTTAATTCTCTGCCTCGACTAATTCTAACATCAAAATCTATTTATAACTTTATATCTCTTACCACAAAAATATTTCACTTGCAAGTTTATATTAATTTTCACCGTCATTTTTGGCGAATTAAGCTATAGCCAAATTATTTCAAATTTATTATTAATTATGTTATGTTGGCTTGGTTTTTGGCTATTTTATATTTCGATAAATACCATCGATCTCTTCCCATGCCCTAACTGCCAGTTGGGAACAATTTACTTTGAGTTAAATTTTGAATTCTTGACGTTAGGACTGGGCGTTTTGCCCCTAAGTCCAACCGTTAATTAACTTTACAAAATTCTTGATGGGGGAACAATGAATCTCTATATCCTTTTATTGGACTTTTCTTTATGATTTTAATATTTGTGGCTATAAATGTTTCGAATAATATTTTTATTAAAAAAGTAATAATAGTAAAAAAGCAACAATTTTTCTTTAAATGATTTTGTTAATGATTAAATGATAATAAATTAATTTGTTAATGTTTAAATGATTTGATTAAATGATCCCTCCGTCAAAAAAATAAGTATATCTGCTACGGCTCAATTGTCCACAAATACTTCAATGAAGTTACCAATCCCCCGCCCCTCCTCTATAAAATTGGACTAACCACCTTCACAGTTCTTATACAAAACTTTAATTGAAGCAGAATTTTAAAAAAAAAAGAAAGTTTAAAAGCGAATTCGCGTTAAAGATGTTTCCGTTTTATTTTTTGTTTTTCTTTCTTATTGAAAACTTTGTTTTTTCTATTTCCTTAACGTGAAAATGTGCACGACGTTCAAAATACCGTGACAGAATATTTTCGTTTTTTCTCTATGACAAAAATACGCCAAGTCGCGCACGATTATTTCCTGATACGCAGCCAAGCGTGAGGCAATTCTTTAAATTTGTTTTATTTTACTTATTTTTTTATTTTATTTCATTTTAATGCGTTTAAAAAATATAAATAAATAAATAATTATACTTTATCTTTATATGTAAAAAAAAATTAAATAAATAAAATAAAAAATATCGGTGGAGTTCTACATTTTTTTGGCGACTTTTAGCTTGCGACCGGCTAGCCGAAAAGTACCATATCAATGGTAGAAGATTTAATTGGCATTTTTAAAACGTTGAAATAACCTGTAGTAACCTGGTACAGCCACAATTAATTTTTATGGAAATAAAAGACTTTTTTCCCCCACCATAACTCATTTGTAATTAAATAATCTGACAGTAAAAATTCTTCTTCTTGGCTGTTTTTCGTTTAAAATCTTATAGCAATAGTGCTAACAAAGCAGATATATATATATAATTACCAATTCTATTATTAACAAAATCTTGTTCATTACTTACGATCTCTTTAAAACGTATAAATTTAAATAAAACAAGCAATTCAAGTGCGAACCTATACCATTCTGAACCTTGTTTTGCGGGAATCATAATAAACCTACAATTCTATCAAAAAAGAAAAGAAAGGAACATTGGACATTTTTTTAGGTGATCTTTTTATGAAAACTGTTATACTGAATAGTCAAAAGAGAACAGGAAAAGTGTAAACGTGGCAATATGGAAAATTTCGAAGCTTATAAAATATCAAGTAATTTATTATCTTTTTTCTTTTTTTTCAAAAAGATTGTATGACAACATACGTGGAATGAATAATTTTACCTTAAAAAGAAGAAAAACTCACTTTTATCGAATTTCAGACAGTTGATCCATAAACAATATATCGCCGAATTATCCTTTGAACAAAAAACGAAGTTAAAATTTTTGTTAACATTAATCATTTTCATATTTACTAGTTCTGCACGTGGATGAAACGAAAAAATTATTACTGCCAAGAATCAGAAAATAATACGTTAAACAGAAAAAATATATAATTATAAATCTGCTTACAAATAAACAGATTCATAATTATATATTTTATTTATTTATTAACTTCTATTTACATATATTTACATAATTTATCTTTACATATATTTTTTAATTGTATTTTTATTACATATATTACATTTTTTTCGCCATTTAATAATATTTACATACATTATTTAATGGCGACGATTACAGAAGACTACTACTCCACAAAAACAGAACAAGATTACGTTTTTTATTCGTTCAGTCAAAAAGTATAAAATAACTAATTAAATTACTTTGAGAATTTTAAGTTTCAGAGAGTTAAAGTTTATTCTTCGAATTTTAATGATTTCCTTATAAAAGCCATTGATGAATTTTCAATTTATATTGAAGATTCAATATTTGAAATAAAGAAACAAATCAGGGAGAAAATCCGTTTGGTTTTTCCCTATGATTTATATTCAGTCCATTCCTAGCCTAGTCACATGATCGTCACCATGGTAACAACTGATAGGCAGAAATGAGTTGGAAGAGGACATTCAATCCCGACCGACGTCACTATTGCCACGTGGAACTTCGCCGAAATGAATTATGGGAGAAACAATGACATCTTTATTTTGTTCTTTTGCTTTAGTTTTCATTGTTTTGCTTTTGGTTTTCACACAACGTTGGTTAAAATTAAAATTTTCTTAATTTCCCTTCCCCCCCCCTGTCCAGTAGATCGCTACTGGTACCGGATTTCAGATATTCTCATTTCACATTTCAGTTTTATAAAAAATACATTTAGAACATTAAAATTTAAAGCTTGCATAAAAATTGCAACGTTGATTTATTTGAGGAATTCGAAATATTAAAAAAAAAACGAAGTTCGTTTCATTTTCAGACATTAGAACAGAGGTTCCCAAATAGTGCTCTGCGGAACCCTAGGATTCTGTGGAAGGATCAAAAGTCACAGAGGTTTCAAGAGTTTAGGATTTTTTTTAAACCTGTTATGATTTTTAAAACCTAAATTTATATCTAATAATATTCCAGTATAGAACTTATATTTTGTTTAATTTATACAAATATATATCTTGCCTAATTCGAGGTTTGCTCCTAAAGCTGCAGATTTTTTTTTCCTTTTAAATAATATTTTCTGGTCTATTTTTTTGTCGAAATGTGCAAAGCTGAAAACGTTATATAAAACAGGGATAGCGTGAATGTTGGAATAAACTTTTAGGGGAATTAGAACAAATCATAAGGATTTAAATTGCATAGGAATCCATACAGGAGCCCCCACCAGGGGGGAGGTGGGCGCACGATGCTCCCACTTAACGCTTGGGGGGGGGGAATTTTTACACTAAATAAAACGAATAGTTTTGGGGGGGGGGAATTTAGAATTTGACAAGAATGCGCCCAAGAGCTTGGGGGGGGATGGGGGCTACTGAATCCTAATCAGTACGGGCTAGATGTGCTTCCTTATTACGACCTGTTAAGAAACACACGAAGAAACAGTTCATAAAAGGGGAAACGTGCCTGGCGGCGTATGACGACATTTCTTGGCATGGTTTTCTAGGCAATTTTCATCCCGATGATGTACCCTAATACCCCTAGAAGTTTGTTACAACATTTATGTGATCCCCTGTTGTATATGACGTTTTAAACATTTCGTCAAAAAAAAAAAAGTTTTGGAGGTTCAAATAACAAGTAGTAAGAAGACCAAGTAAAGGAACAGCTCTTACCAGTAAAGAAACACTTAATTTTGGTTATTTTTTAATGCTCTTTACGAATATAAAAGCCATACAAATATTTAAAAACAAGCCTATTCTTGAAATATAACATATAAATGCTTGTAAAATGTTAAATTTTTTTTATAATCATGAATTGAAAATTAAAGTGTCAACATATTAGCACATACTGTTCATTCACTGGGAAATCTGTGCCCTGTAAAGGAACATGCCTGTTCCCTCGCTGGTTAAAAGTTGCTTTTCGTTTTTTTTAACATACTTTTGATGCGAAACATCACTAATGGTACAAGAAAATTAAAGTTTATCTTTTATTTTCATTAACTTAGAAAAAAAAAACAGTAAAGGAGCACTTGTTCCTTCACTGGTTTTTCATCGTTTGGTGATCCAATGAATAAACACCCCCTTATCTCAGTACTTTATTATGCTATGATGCTTAAAAAAAATAAAACGTAACTTCAATAACTATATTTTGAATTCTCTTTTTCACAGTGAGAAAAATAAAACTATTACATGCAATTAATTCCACTTCAAACATATAAATACAAACACTCACCTTATAATTTTTTCAAAGAAACAAGGTGTTGCAGAGATAATAACAAATTCAAAAATTTTTCCAGAGAAGTCTATTTGACCAGGTAATCCAAAACATTGCTAGATGACTTCCTATTGTTTGGCAGTAAGCTATTGTTACCAATCAATCTAAAGAAAAACTTTCAAATTCTTATTTTTGATCAATATATATGAAATGTTTCTTCACTGGGTAGTGTTCCTTCACTGGTTGGTTTACCCTATATATATATTTCAAATAACAGTATCTTTGTTTCCGGTACTTTTCAATTTCGCTGGCGCAAGTAAATTCAGCTATTTTATTTATTTGTTTTTTGATGGAAAAAAATAAAGCTGTAGCATAAAAAAATAAAATAAATAAACAGATTGATTTACTTGCCCCCGATAGCTTTGTAGTAGTTTCATTTACGTCGCACTAGAGCTGCACAATGGGCTATTGGCGACAGTCTGGGAAGCATCCCTGAGGATGATCCGAAGACATGCCATCACAATTTTGATCCTCAGCAGAGGGGATGGCACCCCCTGCTTCGGTAGCCCAACGATCTGCACGCGAAGTCGAGCACTTTACGGTAGCACAGTTTAACGACCGATGGCTTTGCACAGGTGACTTAATGACCTACGCCGGCGAAATGGAAAAGTAACCATGTTTTCTAATAACAATAAATATGTTTTTTTCTGTAACAATATGAATTTTAAAAAGAATCTATGCATTTGTGAAAAATTCCATCAACATCGACTAAAAATAAACAAATTCAACAATAAAGAAGTATATTTCTCTGATAACTATTCTCGACGTTTATTTCCTTCCTTTTTAATGGAAACCATATTTTATCTCATTCATTTATCAGTTCCTGCATACCTTAAAAAGAAATTAAGGAACAGACTATAGATGCTGCTCCAAATTAGTAAATTCAACCGTCTGACGTAAAAACTCTATTATAATATTAATATTGAACCTAGCACAGTGGTTCGTTTAGATTGGAGATGAATGAAACACTTTCAATAAAAAACACTATTTACAGCACTTAATTACAGTTCAAATAACAGTTTAATACTGCAAAGCACGGGCTTAACGTCACACGGGTCAATGATCTATTTCAGGACAGTACTCTACTACAGTCACAACTACTCCCTCACTAGAACTAAGTTGGAATTCGGTGCATCTGTGCACGAAGTGGACACTTCACACCTACGCAGGATATAGTGCCCTAGGGCGACTGAAATAATGGCAGTAGGTAATTGTTGATGATGTAAAAAATGCCTCTAGGATAATCTGTGTATGTCTTGGAAGACGATGTAGACTTGGAAGTAATAATACTTTTCATCAAGGACTTGGTTTCGCGAAGTTGAAATTGTAGTAGATTAACTAACTCCTCGTTCTTCAAAAGTTCCTGCATCTCCCTGAAGATTTTATATTTTATTTTATGACCGTCGTTGAACAGCCGTCCCAATCTTTCGACTAGTGATGTTCAACTCCGTAGCCTTGTGATTTTGAACCCAATCCAAAAGACAAGAGAACTCCTGTATCATGTATTGGGAGAAATGCTGCCTTCACGGAGAACGTTTTGATGGAATTAACCCACATTTGCGTTACATGGTGTGGAAAATCACGGAAATCTACTGTGGTTAGCCTGACAACAAGGGGATTCTAACCCATGATCCGTCTACCACTGGTCCCGCAATGGACTGATCGTAAAGAAAAGGTTCCTAATAGAACACCGAAGTCAAGCATCACTGGCTGCGGTCAGTGAGCGGGTGGGTGACCTCTTTGATCAGCCTGCGTAGGGACCGAGGGTGCGCGGCATAGGTCCTCGTTAAAAGGTTCTACCGTAAAAGTGCACCCGCAGATCGTCGGGCTACCAAAGCAGGGGAGCCATCCCATCTGCAGGTGATCAAAATTGCAATGGTATGTCTTCGAATCATATGCAGGGATGTTTCCCAGATCGTCTCCAATAGCTCATTGAGCAGCTTTAGTGCGACGTAAATAAAGTACCTACCTACCATATACCATTGAGGATATTTTACATCAGCACTGTGGCCAGTGCAAGCCGGATGCGGATTCGTATCGACCAGTCATCGCCGGGATTCGAACCCGATTCAGCTCATTGGAAGGTGAACTTTCTATCCCCTGAGCCCTCACGGCTCTTCCCTGAAGATTTGCAAGAATCGGGTGACTGTATCAGTGGCAAGCCCTTTCTTTTTAGTCTGCTTCCTCCTGGGTCTTGCATTGCAGCCCATAAATCAGACCGGATGCTCAAAGTGTGCAGATGGCAGGTTCTCTGAGGGGTTTCGTACATAAACATGAATAATGTGCTCCAGTACATTTCATGCAATCTGGTTCGTCTGTGCAGGATCGTTGCGTATGTCCAAAATTTTGGTATCTGTAGCATTGGATCACGTAGCGACCTTCACGAAATCGCTGTTGCCTACACTTGCTTAATGTAGTAGATTTCTCTATGCTTGATTTGAAGTTGTCTGGGAGTGTGATCAGAAAGAGGGGAAGGAGCTTAAACCCTACGTCTCTTAGTTGCTCTATTGTGATTGGCTGAGATTGGTGGTTTGAAGTTTTGAGATCATCTCGAAGTCCTCTGCCGAGAAATTTAAGTTTTCTACTGAGGGAACACAGATTTTCTTTCTGTACTGGAATAGTAAGGGTGATGGCGGGACTTCAGATGTGGCACCTTGCTCCATATGAATTTTACTGGGAGTGCAAGCACTTCCATTCTCAGTTCCCAAAAAGCATGTAACATTACGGCAACCTTGTTGTTAAAAAAGGATAACTTATTTCTATATCTACTTCAATGGAACAGGTATCAAATAAAAAGTTTCTTACCTTGTTCTTCTACCCGGGTCGGTACGTACCTAAATAAATCCAAACAGTGACCACAAACTCAATAAAAGACTCCTTCGAATGGTTAACATGTGTATATTAACAGCACTAAACACTACAAAAACAACATGATCTCTCCAACGACAGTAACATAACCAAACTAACTAATAAATTGTTGTTCTTAGAGAGTTCTAAATCTCGTGGCGCCATCTATTGGTTCGTTTTCTAGCAAAGGAAAATGGTATTCTGTTTTTAACACTTGTGTAGGAATTTTCTCTTTATTGTCACGAAAATGTTTGCACTAAAAACCTTTTTTCAATAAAGCAAAAACATTGCAGTTTCAAACCTTTCATTCTAAAAGGATTAAAAATTATTTTTTAAAATTTTTTAAAAAAAGTATTGCCACTTAGGTAAAAGGGTTACTTAGGGTCCATAATGGCGTTTTAGCTAGCGTCACACTAGCAATAGGATCAAATTGCATTGTCCATTAAAATTTCATGACATGGTGAATTTTAGCTGAGCCTACAAGACGTTGCGAAAAGAAACCTTATAATGACCTAGATTTAAGATTATTTTCACCTTGAGACCAGCTTCCTTCAAGGATTTTTTCACCCTTGAAAACCCTAAGTCATGGGTCGCCAAACTTTTTTCATCATCGACCCCTATATAATTTTTCGAAATCTCCATCGACCCCCATAAAAGTAATTTTCCGTTAATTAAGATAAAACTCTATAAGATACTGTGTTTGTACATTTATTTCATGATTTAAACATATATTAAAGTAATAGTACATTGTGTAACAATAGTTTTATGAAAAATATATTAATGTTGAAATTTAAATACCTTAATATTTATTAAATAATAAGTAATTATAAATAAGTAGAAATAATAAGTAAAGTAACTACAGATTTATTGCTTCTTAACCAATGAGATGAGTGTGCCTGGTGTTTTTTTGCAAGGTTCGCTATATTCGGTTCAAAATGGGTCAATTTTAATTTTAAATCCCCTCGTAACTCTACATTTAATATATTTCTGTACTTAGTTAAGATTGAATTTAAGTGACTGAAACCGGCTTCAACCACATACGAACTTGGAAAAGCTAGCATGAAAAGGCTGAGCTATTTCATAAAGTTCTACATATTTTTGCATTATATTTATATTTGTTCAAAATTTACTTATTGTTAAATTTTTAAAAAGCGTCTTTGCTTCAAGATCCGATAATAATTCAGCAAACTCCTCCTGCTGGTTGATGTCCACGTTTTTGATGATGCGTTTATTAATTTATGTTCTATAAAGAAACTGATATTAAGTCAATTATAAAAAAAATTCACAAATTTTACATACTCAATTAGATATTTGAGATTTACATATTAAGAGCTGTTTTTTCTTCGACCCTTCCGATTCGGATCGACCCCCATTCGACCCCCTGGCTCAGATTGACCCCCAATTTTGTTAAATAGCCCCCTGGGGGTCTACATAGACCACTTTGGCGACCTCTGCCCTAAGTCAACCTAGATTTAAGGTTTTTACATTGAAGGTTGTTTTCCAAGGTTTTGGGTTAGGGTAATGTGCGTACAATAGAGAGCAGATTGTTACAGATCTCGTTTTAAGGTTAGAAGGTTTACACGCAAACCGCATAACAAAAATTTTTAGGTTTATTTTAAAAAGTTTTTGCTAAGTGAAAATAAACCTTATTTTGCTATCTGGGTCTGTATTGATTTTGGTAGTTTATTGCTTGGTTTTTACCAAATTTTCTAGCCATTTCCTCAAGCTCCTATGTAAAAGCAGTATATACTCTAATCTGCTCATCAATGGTGTCAGGCTTAGCTTTCATTCTAGTAAACTTATAGCACTCTTTTCTGATTGAATCATGATCTATGATGGAAAGAGGCTGCGAAAGCATTCGCTTGCCACCGCGGTCAAATCGTCGGGTAGGTATATTTTATAACCATCGTTGAACAGCCGACCCAATTTTTGGGTTTACGACTACTATAGTTCAACTCCGTAGCCAGAGCCTAAGAAAGGCAAGCGCATACAGGGATGTTGCGCTGGGCCCCACATCAAGGGGGGCCCCAAAATTGAATAGAAAGTTTATTTTAGTTTTCCTTCTTTAATAAACTTTTTTCTTAAACAAAATATCAGTAAGATGAAAAATCCGTCAGTTTTATGTTAATATAATAACACTTCATTAATCTCTCGTATGAATAGAAAAAATCTATATTTTGTAAATCCATGGCTTTCTAGTGCGGAATTCAGCTAAATTCTCGCAATTACGATGAACAAATTTGGCCAATCAAAGCCTGTTGTTTCACACATCGCAAAATGCGATATGTTTACAAAAATACAGGCTTCTGATTGGCTTAATTGAGCCATCCTAATTGCGAAAATTTAGCTGAATTCCACCCTATAGTCAGCAAGGATATGAATTTTTTAAGAATATGAAGTTAACAATCAGAAAACTGCATTCCGCATGGACATAGAATTGTCAGAGAATCAATAAAATGGTCAGAACGATATTTCGTCTGACCATTGGAAGGGGGGGGGGTCGAGCATTGGAGGTTCTACTCAATTTTCTTGTTATACATGTAGAATGAGGTGAGAAATTTAAATACCTCCATAAAGTTCGGTTCTTCATTACTGAAGCAGTAAAGTAGAGGGGCCCCAATTAGGCTAAGTCGGGCCCTGTCCGTAGCTCTGAAATTTTGAACGCAACCCAGAAGACAAGGGAACTGCTGGATTAAGTATTAGGAGAAATGTAGCCTTCGTGGAGGACTCTTTGATGGAACTTACCCCCATTTGCGTTACATGGAGAGGAAGACCACGAGAACCTCGGAAGGTTAGCCTGACGGCAAAGGGACTCTAACGCCATGGAATTTCTCGACGCTAACCGGGTGTTGCTTGATTTTGTCCGTGAAGTAGACTTTGTCGTGATTGGCTAGCTTCGGCAGGATAACTAGAAAGAGGGGGAGGAGCCTATAGGCTCCACCCACCCTCTTCTGGAACTGGACAACTTTGTAGATTTCTAAGTTCAATTTCCCAAATTCAAGGGAAATTTCTGCTGGATCAAAGTCCTTGGGAAGGCCACGTATGAGAACTTTGAGGAACTTGGATTGCACTTTCTCTTCAGTGGTGGGAATATCTATCTGTTTACTGGAGTTCTCAATCGTAGTTTCCATGGGGGCTGAGGTGGGAGTCTCCGGCTGTGGAAGGGTTTCAGAAGCAGGGGGGCAGATTGGAGTCTTTGCAGTAGTCTCATTATTGGCTTGCCTCTTCTTTTTCTTTTTCCTCTTCTTTGCCGGGGGTTCGCTGGTACTTTGAGTCTGAGGTTCTGTTTCAGAGACCGGAATCTCTTCACTAGGTTCTGGGTTTGGAGTGGGCACTATGGCTTCATTTTCTTTTAGTTCCTTTTCCAATTCATTTCTACGGTCGACAATAAATTTAGATCTATGTACAAAGTAGTTGAAGTGAGGTCCTTTGAAATCAATTCTTCTGATGAAATCTTGAAAATGAGCATTGGCTTGATACAAGTCCTCTAGGGAGAACTGTTTGTAGAATTTTTCGATCTCCTGATCGTCCGCTTCTCTAGGTGGCAAAAAGTGCGGTGGAATACTGAAGTTCTCATAGAGAACATCTAATGAAGTTTGGTCTATGATGGTCGAGGCACGGCAGGGAAGATGAGACACCTTTCCGCCGCGAGTTGATCTACTGTACGCCATTAGTCGCTTAGAGAAAAAACACGTCTTTACTAGTCAAAGACTTGAGTCGGTCTCCCTGCTCCCTCCATGAGACACACTCCTATTTATATAGGCTTGGCGACGAAACCCCCGAAATTTCGATATAATTCTAAATGATATTCGCATAACTTCGTAAATATTGGTCCTATCGCATTGAAATTCGAAGTTACAGGAACAATCATTTTGTCGCCAAGTCACCAAGGTTATCAAAGTCTGTAAAAATGTGGCTAAATCAAAGTCTTCTGTAAGACATACATTAGGCGGTATTTACTCTCTAAATCACGTTAGAATTACGCATCTTTTTGGCAGATTCTCCAACTAAACTGTTTATAAATTGTGATATTTAGCTTCATAACAAAAGAATATTTACAAAAGTATACAAATATCTACAAATTTGGAGAAAATTTCATTCAGTCACTAAATGTTTTTAAACTAATTAATAGTCTTTCTTTAATTAATTGGTTGTAAATTTTTAAAGAAATTTATTCACTATGGCTCGAGGCTCTGCCAAAAGGTGGTTCATTTTTTGATTACCCCAGCCAAAAAATATTGCGAACCGGCGAAAGTGGCTAAAAAAAATTATCATTTCACTGTGATTAATTTTTTCTTTATATAAATAATCCCAAAATTTTATGTAAGCATTTAATAACTAATGAACCTTTTTATGTCGAAATGGGACATTTCTTTACAAAATTTCTCATTTTTTACACACTGATATGAGAGTGAGTTTATTTCGAGATGAAGAGTTACAATATTCTAAAAAAATCATACATTTTACTTTTATACTTTACATACTAGTTTAGTTTGAAAATGTATGAAAATAGTCCAAAGTTTATTCACTATATTAAAGAAAATTGTAACTTCTGATGCTTTTTAAGGTTTTCAACTTTTCGTTACATTTTGTTTTGCTGCGCAAAAACTGTATAAGACACAGAAATGTGAAACTACGAAGTCGTTTAAAAAAATGTACTAATGTACAGGTTGCTCTATCGATGTTATAATTTGTTTGAAAATTACTGCAATTTTGCGTGCTTTTTTGCCATTTTTTGTTTTGTTTTTAATCACATCTTGCTTTGCTGCAAAAAATCTATTAAAACCTAAAAAATTTCAATTATAATATGGGTTTCGAAAAATGTACAGAGAGTTTGAAGGAATGGAAATACTTAATTTTCGATAATTTTTAACAGTTAAACTTGTAAAAAAGAAAGAAAAAAAACACCATGCGACTGATTTAATGCCAGTTGAAATGCAACAACGGAGTTGAAAAACGATGTACTGAAAGAGCTGTTTTTATTTGTTAATAACGCGCGTTTTCTCGAACGCGTAATTTGTTGCAAAGTTATTGGAATTTTAAGTGTTTCTTTCGTGAATTCTTTCTAATTTTTTTTCTCTTTAAATATTGAGTATCTATTTCTTGTTGTAGAAAATTTATTTTTCTCGCTGGGGATCTTTATTTCTTAGGATCAAGCTCGTGTTTGAGTTGCTGTCAAAGTTTTGAGAGAAAAAAAGAACAAAAGGGGAAAAAAGCACTTAAGATAAAAAAATAATTTAGTTACAGTTTCTTCCTGTATATATATATTATATATATATATAAA
>NC_092212.1:82987159-82989346 GCF_043381705.1 Parasteatoda tepidariorum | reverse complement strand
TGATAAATGTAAACTAATGCGAACCTTACAATTAAATTATTAATTCCTTCGTATATTATTGGTTTAAGTTGTCGAAAATTAATATTTCAATTGTAAGGTTCGCATTAGCATACATTTATAAGAGTGGAGAAAAGTATATGCATTTTTTAATAGTTTTTTGAATATGGCTCTTTGAAGACGAAAAAGCATAGATTTTCTTACAAAATGACTGGTAACTAAAAAACTAATCCAAATTTTTGAAAAAGCAAAAAAATACTTCTTTATTATGTCAAAACACAATTATGTGCCGAGTTTCGTGCCTGGGCGAGGCTTCTGGGGCGATATATTGTGATTACAGACTCACACAGAGCCGCGTTTATTATTATGTGTATATATATATATATGCAGTAAAACCTCGCTACAACAGCATTTTTAGGACCAAATAAATATATTGTTGTAGAGGGATATATTGTTATATCGAGGGCCTTCGTACTTAGGGGACGCAATCAGATTTTTTTAAATTTTAATGTTATATGTGTATTTACTATAAATGTGTTTATATATTATGCCAAAAATTAATTTGCAGAGTGTTAATTATTGTTAAATATTAAAAACAATTGAAATAAATTTTGAAAATAAGATAGTAAACATTCCTAAAAACTGCTTTGATTAAAAAATAATCAGATATTTTTGTTTATTTATTAATTTTTTGACTGTCAAGCCTGTCAACAAAGTATGAATTGAGTCCAAAGCACGAAAATGATTTTCGTTTGTGAATGGTGCTTCACCCACCCACTACAGAAAAATTTCTCTTTCAGGTGTTAAAGTGATGCTTGTAACTCATGATCAGCTTTTAGCATGAATTAAATGAAATCAGATAGGAATGTTACAACTGTGACTTCTTAAGAAATAAAAGAGGCAATTCGAAGAATGTGAGCTCTTGGGGTGGTCAGTCAGCAGTGAGTCGTCTCTTGTCAGAAAAGATTGAAAAAATGACAAAATAAGATTTTTTGCATTATTTGAAAACCAATAATAAAAGGGGAAAATAAGGTTGAAATTTGGAAAAAAAATCATTTTACAGGGGTTTGTTGCTTCCGAGAATATCGTAATATTGAGAGGAGCATGACATTAATTCATATAGAAGTTCGCCAGGACTGAATAAACATTATCGTAATAAAGGGAATTATTGTTGCAATGGATATCGTAGTAGCGAGAGTTTACTATATATGTATATATATATGTATAGATATATATATATATATACAGAGCCGGATTATACCTTTCGTAGGCCCTAGGCACAGCCGTTTATGGGCCCTCTCCTCCTTCCCCCACTCCTCCCCTCTGTCCTCCCCAAAAATTTGTCAGAATCTGAGATTAAACTAAAAGCGCAAAATTTGGTGAAAATTTACTCATCCGATTTAGAGGAAAACTTTGTAGATGAATTTTTACTATTTTCAAACTTGTATGAACATAACTCTGCACAAGAAATGTTAAAGGTTCAAATTAAAGATAAACTTGTGAATACTTTTCCTAACGTTCACATTGCATTAAGAATATATTTGTCGATTCTTGGATCAAATGCAAAAGGAGAAAGATCTTTCTCCAGATTAAAATTGATAAAAAATTATTTGCTTTCAACAATGAATCAAGATCGTTTGGCTCGCTCGCACTTATGTCTATTGAATCCGACAGCATAATACAAGATTTCGTTGAATCCAAAAATCGCAAAAAAGTAATATATTAGATCATACGATTCTGGAAAATAATTTATTACCGTAAAATATTATATTTCTGTTTGTATCTTCATAATTTTGTGCAAAATACACTTGTTGTTTTTAAAGCTAAATTATTTTTGTCAACAAATTTTTTTCTCCCAAGTTTTTCGTAGGCCCCTGAATTTCGTAGGCCCTACCCTTATGAAAAAATCGAGGTATAAATGAGGTATAAACAAGGTACATTTTAAAGGTATAAAGGAGGTTGTTATTTAAATACGTCGTTGAGGTTGAAAAGGGTGCAAATGAATACCTCAAAACCAACCTCAAATATACCTTAATATATACCTCCAGAGGTATATATGTTTCAACTTGAGGTGTTTAATTTTACATCTGGGGAGAGGTAGATATTTACTACTTTAAAGTGTTTCATTTTCAACCTTAGGTTATTACTTATCAGCTTGAAGTATATTTATTTACACTTGTGGAAGTATTT
>NC_092212.1:82968543-82986707 GCF_043381705.1 Parasteatoda tepidariorum | reverse complement strand
AAAAAATCTAAGATCAGTTTGGGAGAATTTTGTAAATTTGAACGCTGTAATAAATTCTACAAAAGAAACAGTTGATGGAGTAATTATAAAGGAAATAATAACCTTCATACATAAAAATAAAGAATTTAAGGAATCAAACTGACTGCAATAGTAATATTAAAGCTTGTTTCATTATTGTCGTAATTCTGTGCAAAAGTTTTATTGTTATTTACGAGATGACACGGTTTCTTCGGCGCGTGTACGTAGAAGGTTTAGCTGGAAATAATCAATGTGTCAGCCTTGAAGGTTGAATGATGCAACAGGAAAGCAACATTAGATCGATTCAAAATGAGACTTTCAGTGCCATCTAGAGAGTATTTTAAGAACTAATTTCAGACTCTCCCGCAGAGGTTCTCCAATAAGCAGGGCTTTTTCCTGGAAATATTGTTCCCTTACGAAAATTTAAGGTATATTTAAGGTTGATTTGAGGTATCAAAGTTGATTTGAGGTATATTTAAGGTTGCTGAGAAAACAGCAATAAAAATTATACTTCGTAAAGGTTGTAATTAAAGTGTACGAGGTTGTTTTATATATACTTCAGCTTATTTTGACACTTGTAACAAAAAAGGTTTTTATGAGGCATAAAATTTTTTACCTTATTTCAACCAAAGAGAGTGAGGTATTTATTGAGGTATATGAAGTCCTTTTATTTAGACCTAAGCTTATTTTGAGGTTGTTTTAAATTCACTTCAAATCAACCAAACTGGTAAGGTGATTTTTCAGGTATACGAGGTTGTTTTTCTTATACTTGTAACAAAAGAGGTATTATATGAGGTATAAAAAAATCAACCTTATTTCAACTAACGAGAGTGAGGTATTTACGAAGGTATAAAAAATATACCTTATTTCAACTAAAGAGAGTGAAGTATTTATAGAGGTGTACAGGGCCGTCTTAATAGCATGCAGGGCCCTCGGGCACAGAAATGTTTTGGGCCCTTATAACAGGTCATACTGGTTAAAATCGAACTAACAAAAACTTCACATACACAAAATAAAGCATTTTTAACATATGCAATAATTTGAACAAATTTAAATACATTTTGATTCCTCAAAAAACTGAATCCACATAAAAACTTCATTGGAATGTAGAAAAATAGATTTCGGTTGTCTTTTTTAGTTTCCCTGGTGATAAACTATTAAAATTATTGTTTTTTGCATGATAATCAATCACTATTTGTAGGGAAAAAAAATGCACGCTTTATACCATAGAATATATTTATTTTTAAAAATATATCCGGCAATTTTGTTTATTCTTAGTTTTTTTTAAATACAAATTATAAAAAGTAAGATTCTCAAGGGCCCCCTTAGTGCTTAGTGGCCCTCGGGCACTGCCCGGGTGTGCCCATGCGTAAAGACGGTACTGGAGGTGTATGAAGTTATTTTATTTATACCTAAGCTTGTTTTAAGGTTGTTTAAAGTACACTTCATATTAACTAGCTCACTTCCCAGAGCCGGCAAATGGCGTGTGTGTTGACAATCGAAATTCTATTTGAAATTTTGTAAGTGTGCTTGACATTTATTATTTTAGTTTTATCACTTTTAATCAAATATGCTTCAATTTTCAAACTTAAATTTTATTTTTTTTGTGTTAAAGACACGTCCTGATCTTAAATAATTTAAGTTGGAGGATATTCTTAGAGGCTATCGTTGTAGGCTTAGCAATAAGAGAGAACAATCGAAATATTTCTCGTCGCTGTTTAGGATAACGTTACTGGTGAATCATTACAGCAGGTTAAGCACAGTATATTTTATTGTTTGTAATTTATTCAAACAGAACTATTCTTTTTATTTTTCTTAAATGTATATGTTTTAACGTAGCAGTATGCAAGCTGATTAATTGAATAAAATGTTCATAATTTCTCTTATAAATAAGTCATTGAAAATTGAAAGATTTTTTAAATAGCAATTTCGCTTTGAAATTCTACTATAGCTGTATGATCATCACTTGGATATCTGTTGCAAAGTTTATATTGTTTATATATATNGTTGTAAATATAACTTTTTTTCTAATTCGTATTTTTTTTCCCTTTTAGGTTCCTATAATTACAAGTTTCAACATTTAGACGGAAACAATATTTTAAATAATTTTGTTGGTTTGTAAAAAAAATGAAACTTTAGTTTTAAATAAAAGTACTGTGAATTTCAGCTGACTTATTATTTAAATTTGTAGTTTTATAGCTTTAAAAATTCAAGGACCTTTGACAACTATCTTCTAAAAATACGAGCATGAGTTCCCATAAATAATTTTTACTAACTGTAGAATTTGGATAAGTGTTATTTTAAGATGATTTAATTCAATCTATTAAAATTACATAAGAATTATGCATTTGAAACTTTCGTTTATAGCTTAACAAAAGAAGCAATTACTGCGGAAGGCTTAATATTAAAAACTTCAGGTTGATAAATGATCTCTACTAGTGAAAAAAATATAATGATATACATTATTCTTCATATAATATAAATAATATCTTTATATATATTATATTTTTTATATAGTGAGTCTAAAAATTAATAAACTAGGTGGTACGTATAACACCTCACCTTCGTAAGTGCTAAAAAAACTTGGTTGAGCTACATAAGATTGAAGTGCAAAATGTCGCATCTTTGGTTGATAAATTAATACTTCTAAAAATACAAAAATATAAACTTGAGGTTACGAAATAATAACTTAAGGTAAAACATGGAACACATGGCGTTTCATAAAAAATAACCTTTCCAAGTGTTGAAAATACACTTCAGGTTGATTTATAACAACCAGAAGTGTAAAATGGCGCACATTAGGTTGAAAAATATATACCTCTACAAGCATAAAATTATATACCTGAGGTTGAAAAATAATTACCTGAGGAAGAACAAAATACACCTGAGGTTGATTTATAACAATCAGAAGTGTAAAACGACACATCACTGGTTGATAAATATATATCTTTACAAACATAAAATTATATACCTGAGGTTGAAAAATAATTACCTGAGGTAGAACAAAATACACCTGAGGTTGATTTATAATAACCTGAAGTGTAAAATGACACATCACAGGATGAAAAATATGTACCTCTACAAGCGTAAAATTAAATACCTGTGGTTGAAAAATAATTACCTGAGGTAGAACAAAATACACCTGAGGTTGATTTATAATAACCTGAAGTGTAAAATGACACACCTTAGGTTGTGTAATAAATACTTCCACAAGTGTAAAAATATATACTTCAGGCTGATAAGTAATAGCCTAAGGTTTGAAAATGAAACTCTTTAAAGTAGTAAATATCTACCTCTCTACAGATGCAAAATTAAACACCTCAGGTTGAAACATGTATACCTCTGGGGGTATATTTAAGGTATATTTGAGGTTGATTTTGGGGTATTCATTTGCACCCTTTACACCTTAAAGAAGTATTTAAATAACAACCTCCTTTTTACCTTTAAAATGTACCTCGTTTATACCTCATTTATAACTCGATTTTTTCAAAAGGGTTATATTATTTTTTCAATGTGTTTTTCGATATTTTAGAGAGTCCTACATATAGGAAATAATTTTTTTAAATTGGAAAAATGGCGAATAACGGGTAAAAACTGGAAAAATTCAGGAAAATTGGTTTATTTCCATTGTTTTAAATTATTTTTACAATATATTCGACAGTTTCTCAAGCGTAAGATCTAGTTTTTCTATATNTTGTTAAAGAACGCATAATGGAATAATAATAAAAATATAATAAATAATAAAAAATAGCGGGGTGGGGTTCGAATTTCGAAGCCGTCTAACTCCCTCCAATATTAAGTTATAATTTTCTAACTCGGTCCCTAAGTAGTGGTCAATGGGCCAAACATTTCTGCTGGAGGGAATTTTTATATGCGAATTATGGGGAGCAGGGGGTGCCTCAAAGGTCTATTGCATAGCTGACTGTGAGAGGACTTTTGAAGCGAAATTGTGGCAGGCTTCTCGTGTTCGAGTAGTATGGTGGTCAAGACACCGGACTATAAACCGACGGCTTCGGCGAGGGGGCGCAGATTAGAATCCCGGCTTCAGAAACTTTTCAAAAAAATTTCTTTTTTTTGCTTCCGCTTATTTTGCATTATATTACTTTTTCAATGTATTTTTTCTATATTTCAGACGGTCCTACATGTAGGAAATAGTTTTTTTAAATTGGAAAAATGGCGAAAAACGGGTAAAAACTGGAAAAATTCAGGAAAATTGGTTTATTTCCTTTGTTTTAAATTATTTTTACAATATATTCGACAGTTTATCATGCGTACGGTGATCTATGAGTAGAATCGAGCATCTTTCTTTGTTAAATAACGCATAATGGAATAATAATAATTAAAAAAAAATAAATTAAAATGGGGGGATGGAGTTCGAATTTCGAAGCCGTCTAACTCCCTTCAATATTAAGTTATATATTTCAAACTCGGTCGCAAAGTAGGGGTCTATGGTCCAAACATTTCGGCTGGAGGAAATTTTTATATGTGAATTAGGGGGTGCAGGGGGTGCCTCAAAGTTTTATTGCATAGCTGACTGGGAGAGGACTTTTGAAGCGAAAATGAGGTGGGCTTCTCTTGTCCGAGTAGTATGGTGGTCAAGACACCGGACTATTAACCGACGGCTGCGGCGAGGGGGCGCAGGTTCGAATCCCAGCTTCAGTAACTTTTCAAAAAAATTCCTTTTTTTTTAAATTCTGCTTATTTTTTATTTTATTTTTTTTGAATGTGTTTTTCTATTTCCGCTTATTTTTTATTTATTTTTTTTTAATGCGTTTTTCTATATATTAGTGGGCTCTACATATAGGGAAAAAAATTTTTAAATTGGGAAAATGGTGAATAACGGGTAAAAACTGGAAAAATCCAGGAAAATTGGTTTATTGCCATTGTTTAAATTATTTTTACAATATATTCGACAGTTTATCATGCGTTCGGTGTTCTATGTGTAGAATCGTGCATATTTCATTGTTAAAGAACGCATAATGGAATAATAGTAATAATAAAGTTAAAAAAATGGCGGGATGGGGATTGAATTTCGAAGCCGTCTAACTCCCTTCAATATTAAGTTTTAATTTTCAAACTCGGTCCCTAGGTAGGGGTCTATGGTCCAAACATTTCGGCAGGAGGAAATTTTTATATGTGAATTAGAGGGTGCAGGGGGTGCCTCAAAAGTTTATTGCATAGCTGACTTGGAGAGGACTTTTGAAGCGAAAATGTGGCGGGCTTCTCGTGTCCGAGTAGTATGGTGGTCAAGACACCGGACTATTAACCGACGGCTCCGGCTAGGGGGCGCAGGTTCGAATCCCAGCTTCAGCAACTTTTCAAAAAAATTCCTTTTTTTTTCATTCCGCTTATTTTTCATTTTATTTTTTTTGAATGTGTTTTTCTATATATTAGTGGGCTCTACATATAGGAAAAAAAATTTTTAAATTGGGAAAATGGTGAATAACGGGTGAAAACTGGAAAAATCCAGGAAAATTAGTTTATTGCCATTGTTTAAAATTATTTTTTATATTTATATGTGAATTAGGGGGTGCGTGGGGGGGCCTTAAAGATCTATTGCATATTTGACTTTGAGAGGACTTTTGAAGCGAAATTGTGGCAGGCTTCTCGTGTTCAAGTAGTAGGTTGGTCAAGACACCGGACTATTAACCGACGGCTGGGGCGAAGGTGAGCTGGTTCGATTCTCAGCTACTGCAACTTTTCAGAAAAATTTCTTTTTTTTTCTTCCGCTTATTTTGCATTATATTATTTTTTCAATGTGTTTTTCTATATTTTAGAGGGTCCTACATATAGGAAATAATTTTTTTAAATAGGGAAAATGGCGAATAACGGGTAAAAACTGGAAAAATCCAGGAAAATTGGTTTATTTCCATTGTTTTAAATTATTTTTACAATATATTCGACAATTTATCATGCTTAAGATGTTCTATGAGTAGAATCGTGCATCTTTCTTTGTTAAAGAACGCATAATGGAATAATAATAAAAAAATAAAATAAAATGGAGCGGTAAGGTTCGAATTTCGAAGCCGTCCAACTCCCTTTAATATTAAGTTATAATTTTCAAACTCGGTCCCTATGTAGGGGTCAATGGTCCAAACATTTCTGCTGGAGGAAATATTTATATATGAATTAGGGGGTGCAGGGGGGGCCTGAAAGATCTATTGCATATTTGACTGAGAGAGGACTTTTGAAGCGAAATTGTGGCCGTCTTCTCGTGTTCAAGTAGTATGTTGGTCAAGACACCGGACTATTAACCGACCGCTGGGGCGAAGGGGAGCTGGTTTGATTCCCAGCTACTGCAACTTTTCAGAAAAATTTCTTTTTTTTTCTTCCGCTTATTTTGCATTATATTATTTTTTCAATGTGTTTTTCTATATTTTAGAGGGTCCTACATATAGGAAATAATTTTTTTAAATTGGGAAAATGGCGAATAACGGGTNAGGGTCCTACATATAGGAAATAATTTTTTAAATTGGGAAAATGGCGAATAACGGGTAAAAACTGGAAAAATCCAGGAAAATTTGTTTATTTCCATTGTTATAAATTATTTTTACAATATATTCGACAATTTATCATGCTTAAGATGTTCTATGAGTAGAATCGTGCATCTTTCTTTGTTAAAGAACGCATAATGGAATAATAATAAAAAATAAAATAAAATTTCGCGGTGGGGTTCGAATTTCGAAGTCGTCTAACTCCCTTTAATATTAAGTTATAATTTTCAAACTCGGTCCCTAAGTAGGGGTCAATGGTCCAAACATTTCTGCTGGAGGAAATATTTATATGTGAATTAGGGGGAGCAGGGGGGGCTTAAAGATCGATTGCATATTTGACTGTGAGAGGACTTTTGAAGCGAAATTGTGGCAGGCTTCTCGTGTTCAAGTAGTATGTTGGTCAAGACACCGGACTATTAATTGACGGCTGGGGCGAAGGGGAGCTGGTTCGATTCACAGGTACTGTAACTTTTCAGAAAAATTTCTTTTTTTTTTCTTCCGCTTATTTTGCATTATATTATTTTTTCAATGTGTTTTTCTATATTTTAGAGGGTCCTACATATAGGAAATAATTTTTTTAAATTGGGAAAATGGCGAATAACGGGTAAAAACTGGAAAAATCCAGGAAAATTGGTTTATTTCCATTGTTTTAAATTATTTTTACAATATATTCGACAGTTTATCATGCGTAAGGTGTTCTATGAGTAGAATCGTGCATCTTTCTTTGTTAAAGAACGCATAATGGAATAATAATAAAAAAATAAAATAAAATGTCGGGATGGGGTTCGAATTTCGGAGCCGTCTAACTTCCTTCATTATTAAGTTATAATTTTCAAACTCGGTCCCTAAGTAGGGGTCTATGGTCCTAACATTTCAGCTGAAGGAAATTTTTATATGTGAATTAGGGGGTGCAGGGGAGGCCTCAAAGTTCAATTGCATAGTTGACTGTGAGAGGAATTTTGAAGCGAAATTGTGGCAGGCTTCTCGTGTCCGAGTAGTGTGATGGTCAAGACACCGGACAATTAGCCGACGGCTGGGATGAAGGGGCGCAGGTTCGATTCCCAGTTTCAGCAACTTTTCAAGAAAATTTCTTTTTTTTTCTTCCGCTTATTTTGCATTATATTATTTTTTCAATGTGTTTTTCTACCTTTGAAAGGGTCCTACATATAGGAAATAATTTTTTTAAATTGGAAAAATGGCGAATAACAATTAAAAACTGGAAAAATCCAGGAAAATTGGTTTATTTCCATTGTTTTAAATTATTTTTACAATATATTCGACAGTTTATCATGCGTAAGGTGTTCTATGAGTAGAATCGTGCATCTTTCTTTGTTAAAGAACGCATAATGAAATAATAATAATAAAAAAAATAGAAAAAATGGCGGGGTGGGGTTCGAATTTCGAAGCCGTCTAACTCCCTTCAATATTAAGTTATAATTTTCAAACTCGGTCCCTAAGTAGGGGTCTATGGTCCAAACATTTCTGATGGAGGAAATTTTTATATGTGAATTAGGGGGTGCAGGGGGAGCCTCAAAAATCTATTGCATAGCTGTCTGGGAGAGGACTTTTGAAGCGAAATTTAGGCAGGCTTCTCGTGTTCGAGTAGTATGTTGGTCAAGACGCCGGACTATTAACCGACGGCTGGGGCGATGGGGCGCTGGTTCAATTCCCAGCTTCAGCAACTTTTCAAAAAAATATTTTTTTTTCTTCCGCCTATTTTGCATTATATTATTTTTTCAATGTGTTTTTCTATATTTTAAAGGGTCCTGCATATAGGAAATAATTTTTTTAAATTGGGAAAATGGCGAATAACGGGTAAAAACTGGAAAAATCCAGGAAAATTGGTTTATTTCCATTGTTTTAAATTATTTTTACAATATATTCGACAGTTTATCATGCGTAAGTTGTTCTATGAGTAGAATCGTGCATCTTTCTTTGTTAAAGAGCTCATAATGGAATAATAATAAAAAAATAAAATAAAATGGCGTGGTGGGATTCGAATTTCGGAGCCGTCTAACTCCCTTTAATATTAAGTTATAATTTTCAAACTCGGTACCTAAGTAGGGGTCTATGGTCCAAACATTTCTGTTGGAAGAAATTTTTATATGTGAATTAGGGGGTGCAGGGGGGGCCTCAAAGGTCTATTGCATAGCTGACTGTGAGAGGACTTTTGAAGCGAAATTGTGGCAGGCTTCTCGTGTTCGAGTGGTATGGTGGTCAAGACACCGGACTAGTAACTGACGGTTGGGGCGAGGGGGTGCAGGTTCGAATCCCAGCTTCAGCAACTTTTCAAAAAAATTTCTTTTTTTTTTCTTCCGCCTTTTTTGCTTTATATTATTTTTTTCAATGTGTTTTTCTTTCGTTTAGAGGGTCCTGCGTATAGGAAATAATGTTTTTACATTGGGAAAATGGCAAACAATATGTGAAAACTGGAAAAATCTGAAAAGCTTTAAAATGAGGAAATTGGTCTTCTACAGAGCTTTAAAAATTCGAAGTCATTTTTCAATATTAAATAACGCAAGGCCCGATATCAGACCTTAATATTGACCCATAATATTTTAATTGGACCACGTATTATATTACCGGATACTAGAGTACCCTACCAGAGGATATAATCATAGGCTAATTAGGGGGTACACAATATGACAATCAAGTTTAATATGTAGGTATATATAATAGTGTGCTTATTAATTTTAAAATGAGGAAATTCGAAGTCAATAATCTGTTTCAACACATCTTACCTTAATATTGACACATAATATTTATATTGGACCAAGTATGATATTACTGGTTAATATACCCCTTAACAAACCTATAATTATTTTGAGTGGTAGGGTACACTATTTCCCGGTAATCTTATACGTGGTCCAAAACAAATATTATGGGTCAATATTAAGGTAAGATACAGGGCTATGTGTTAAAATAGAATATTGACTTCGAATTTCCTCATTTTAACGCTATTCAACACACTATTATATTAAGACATGCATAGTAAACTATAGGGCAACATTGTGTACCCCCTAATAAGTCAATAATTATGTCCTCTGGTAGGGTACACTACTTCCCGGTAATATAATGCGTGGTTCAATATAAATATTATGGGTCAATATTTAGTAAAATATCGGGCTAGAAAATAGGTCGTGCGATTCCCTCAAAGAGCAAAAATTTTAATTAAATGCATACTTGAGCCAAAAATAGATTTAAGGTTAGGATGTGAATTTAAAAGTGTGAGAAAGCATTTCGATTAGAATAATTAATTATGAGTTTTTTTATATCAATGAAACTAACATGAAAAGATTAATAGAAGCTTTTTATGCTATATATGTATATNTTTTAACGTAAGGATTTCAATGATAATAACTCACATTTCATGTAATCATAAGAATTCATGTTTTTTTATCTAATGATTATAACTCCTGTGTTAATATCACAATTTATATCTTAATGAATGAAATTCATATTTGAATTATATAAATTCACATTTTAATGATTGTGGAATATTTATTTAGGTTAGAAATCACAAAATATATAATGATTTAAAGAACTTCATGTTTTATTTAACAACAGAAGTTTGAAATAAAAAAAGTGATAATATGTGATATCTACATTTGTATAATAAAAACATTTGCATAATAAAAATGTAAAAGAAGAGATAGCCGACAGGTGTAAATCATTCTAAAGAACAATCATCGAATTGACATTTGTTCGAAAAAAGCAAACGATTTTAAATAAAACTTGAACTACAGCTGGCGTCATTTTTGTGTTTTCCCAATTTTTCTTTCTTTCTAAGAGTGTGTCAAATTAAGGAAGTTAAAGCTCTCACTGAAAATTGAACCTTTAATCGTCTGTAAAAGATAATGTTAAAATGTGATATCTACAGAATTTTTTTCTGATTTTAAATTCTAAAAAGTAAGTTGAATATGTTTCATGCAGATCACGTGTAAAAATTCTGCACTTTGGAAGTCTTTAAAAGAGAATAAAATATACAACTTTCTTTTGTTCAAATCTGTGTGTTGCATAATGATTACTTTTGCCTTACTAAACGGAACTCTTTTTAAATGGTTTGTATACTTAAATGGTACTTTTGCCTTGACCAGCTTAAAGCACTACATCTCTCAATTGATTTGCATGTGTACCATTATCGTGCTGAGTTGAAGTACTTCACATCTTGACTGGCTTGTATACGGGTACTTTTAATTTGTCGAGTTGGAGCACTTCACTTCTTAAATGGTTTGTGTATGTGTATTTTTACCTTGCCGAGTTGGAGCACTTCACTTCGTAATCGGCTTTTGTATGTATACACTCAACTAGCCGAGTTGGAGTACTTAACTTGTTAATTGGTTTGTTCATGTGTACTTTTACCATGCCGAGTTGGAGCACTTCTCTTCTTAACTGGTTTGTATATGTGTACTTTTACCTTGCCGAGTTGGAGTACTTCTCTTCTTAATTGGTTTGTGTATGTGTACTTTTATCTGGCCGAGTAGAAGAACTTCTTAATCGCTTGGTGTACGTGTACTTTTATTTTGCCTAGTTGAAGCACTTCACTTTTTAATTGGTTTGTATATGCACACATTCAACTTGTGGAGTTGAATAACTTCTTAATCGATTGATGTACGTGTACTTTTATTTTGCCAAGTTGGATAGCTTCTTTTCTTAATTGTGCGTACTTTCATCTTGCTGAATTGAATCTTCTTAATCATTTTGTTTGTTTGTAATACACTTTGAAATATCTTCTTCCTTCAGAAAAGCTAAGGCACTTTCGACATTTCTTCTACATGTACAGCACCTATGAAATGGAGAGGATTAATTTCCATTTAACTTTTACTCACATTTTTTTACAATTTTTGTTAAATTCGATAATTGGGGATTTACTGGAATGGGAAGTAGCAGTTTTCCTTTTTGTGGAAACTGCATAAAAACAATTATTACGTATAATTTACTATTATCTGAAATTAAATAAATACAGTTCTTCCCCAAGTTATTAGATGCACTCTGAGATTCTATTTAAAATCTTAATTATCAGGTGATGCCATACAGCTTTATTATTTTTACGAGACTGAAACCGGTTTGAACTGGTTGACACTCGTGTATCAATGGGTTAACATTGTAATGCAATACGTTAAAAATAAATACAAATAAGGAGTATAAAAAAATCTTCTGATTAAAAACCTATTACATGCATGTTTAAATATAAAAGTATAGCATATAAACTCGTGCAAAACATGCCATTTTAAAAACTACAGTGAGTCTAATAATTTGGTTCATCTATATATAGATTTCTCTTACAGGGCGACAAAAAAAAGTCTCATTACAACTCCCCGAATGGCAACGCTAGAAAATCGACCAATGATTGCTGCTAAAAATGTCGCATGCCAAATCTAGCTGAGATGGCTCAACATATAGCGCTTTTAAAACGGAAATAGAAATAACCAGAGAGAGCATAAGCTCGGCAGAAGTGAGTAGTCTTTGTCGATAGATCTCTATTTTAGTATTTTGTCGAAAGCGCTTTTTTTCACGAATGTATATATTACGAATTTATTTGACGATTTTTGATTTATATCACGAATTTATTTGTTTTACTAGAATTCATTTGTTTATGCAGGTTTTTCTATTGCAATTCACTTATTTCAATTTTTAATTGACTTAATTATAGCCAAAATTTTAACCTTTTTAAAGAGATATCAGTTTCAGAAATTTTATCTTAACATTTTATACTATAGCACATTTCTAATAGGTTTAACGAATTACATGTCATTTATTTGAATTCAAATTTATTTTAATGACTTAGTATTTACTAAAAAGATGTAATTTTTNATACTTTTGCTTGTAATTTAAGCGTCAGAAAGCAATGTATATTTAAAAGGGGAACCGGTGTCCCATCTGCATTAAATGGTTAAAACACGAAAAAAGTACAGATCAGGACAAAAACATTATAACTTATTTTATTATATATTTGGCAGATTTTTATTTCTTTTTTCTAAAAATTTTAAAAGCAGTAAACTCACTTCTCTATCAAATGATTATAATTAAGGCCCGGATTTTGATGACATTTGCATTTTTGGACATTTTTTGTCTTTTAGAGCATTTTTTTAGATTTATAGGGCATTTTTCTTGAAATTTTGGGGCGTATTTTGCATTTTAATGCATTTTTTAAAGTTTTCTGTTAATTTTTTACAATTTTTATTATTTTTTATCAATTTTCATCATTACACTGGCTTCCAAACAATAAAGAAAATCTATAGAATTTTAAACGGTGAAGCGACATCTTTTCAAATTGAAGAAGAATTGTCAGTCAGTAAGACCGTCCTTTTCAAGTACGCACCTATAACATCAGCAGACGTTGAAAGAAGCTTTTGCAGGAATGAAAATTTACTTTCAGACAAGAGACGCTCGTTCAAATTATCAAAAAAGATTTAATAATCCAATGTAATTCTGATATTTAGTAATATTATGAGATGGAAGTTGTTATATCCATTAAAGTTTCTGTACAAAATAAAAATATTTTGGTGTCAATATATTTTCCTTTTTTTGTTATTTTAGGATATAAAACACATTTTTCTAAATTTAATGAACGTAGAACAAGTATTGCATTGCTATATATTTTTTAAATGACTCATAATAATTTTAAAGAGCAAAACATTTTCTTAATTCAATATTTTTACTTTATTTAAAGCATTTTTTGCGCAGTTTTTGGATTTTTTGCCCTTTTTAAGGGCATTAGTTGAGACTTTTAAGGTCATCAAAATCCGGGCTCTAGTTATAACATAAACCTCGAGAAAAATTCATTCTCGTCAACTATATCAGGCATAAATTTCCATTTTGTTTCCGTTTTAGTTTCAGCCCTGACTCAAATCAGAATTTTTTTTTTACTTTCAAAACAAGAAACAAATATGAAATTCTACTAATATCTTGAAGAATAAGAGCTCTTGGACAGAAAGTAATATGAATAAGGTTTGAGAAGAAATTTAAGATATCATTAAGCATTCAAACCCCGCTATAGTGAACATGGTTTATAGTGCACTCCCGGATATAGTGAACGAAATGTTCGCTCCGGTACCTTGCTATACACATATAATATTGTAGATATAGTCAACCAAAAAAAAAGAGAGGAAATTGGTTGTGACCTTTTTTCTGTCTTCGACTACTGATTGTTTTTATTCATGTTTTGGTAATTTTGAAATTTCGACATAAAATACATATACCGATTTTTAAAACCATCTATTGAGGGGAATGTAGCCAGAATCATTTTTCTTGTTTGCTTCTTCTATCTCAGTTTCCCACCCCTAAATAAAGGTCATCCCTAAATTCTTTTGTACGCAAGACGAAGTAATAAATGGGTAGTAATAAAGAATGAAAGATAACGTAATTTTTGTTACTACATATTGTTTTTTATTCATTTTTGTATTTCTTTTTATTGGTTATTTACTTAAATAATGTGTAATAGAGGAACAGTTTGGAAAAATGAGTTAAGATTGTTTGCAGTACGGATGTAGTAAACTTCCGGTTATAATGAACCGAAATTCCGGTCGCTAGAAGGTTCGCTATAACGGGGTTTGACTGGTTTTCATTTTTCATTGACGGGGTTTTCATTTTTAAATTGAGCAAGCTGAAACCAACTTACATATGTCCTTTTTTTGGAAATTCCATGGTACTTCTAGCGAGAGAGTGAACCAATTTATTTATGTTTTCCTTATTGGAGGTATCTGAAAAAATTAATTATCCAATGAATCAACCATACACATTTCTCCTTGATAAATCAAACAAATTTATTGCAATTTTCAAGTCACAAAAAATAGCTTATATGGTTATAATAGATGGTTGACCGTGTTAATTCACTAAATGTGATCTTCTGAAACTAGGAAAACTACACATGGATTAGTACGGATTAACCGTCCGCTTTTCTCTTTGATAAATCAAACAAATTTATTACAATTTTCAAGTAACAAAAAATAGCTTATATGGTTATAATGGATGGTTGACCGTGTTAATTCACTAAATGTGACCTTCTGATGCTAGGTCAAACTACCCATGGATTAGTACGGATTAACCGTCCTCATTTCTCTTTGATAAACCAAACAAATTTATTACAATTTTCAAGTCACAAGAAATAGCTTATATGGTTATAATGGATGGTTGACCATGTTAATTCACTAAATGTGACCTTCTGACGCTAAGAAAACTACACATGGATTAGTACGGATTAACCGTCCGCATTTCTCTTTGATAAATCAAACAAATTTATTACAATTTTCAAGTAACAAAAAATAGCTTATATGGTTATGATGGATGGCTGACCGTGTTAATTCACTAAATTTGACCTTCTGACGCTAGGTCAAACTACCCACGTCAAAATTTTTGATTGTCTAATCAAATCATTATTTTGATAGTTTATGTTGGTTTCAGTGTGATTCATGATGGTCCAACATCATTTGATGGTTAAAATCCAACATTTACCAGGATGCATTCATAATTTTGATACGCCAGCAAGCTTCCATTATTTCATGATAGAAAATGCTACTTTAATACTATGATGGTTCACCATCAGGAGAAGTTTGATTCTCATGGACATACAATCCATCATGATTCGTGATGGTTCCAACTATACATTTCCATTATGGCTTAATGGCAAAAACCAAATTGTTTTGATGGAATATACCATCAAAACAGTGTGGTTTTTTCTAATTTTGCCCATCATAAACCAGTCCGAATTCCTACATTGAAATGATGGTTGTTCATGATCGTTCCAACATTTGATTTCTAAGAAGCTATGATGGAAATTTCTGATGGTTTAACACGAACAAACCATCATAACATGTTGCTAGTCTTTTGTTGAACCATCATAAATCAGTCCGAATTCCTACATTGGAGAGATGGTTACTTGTGTTGGTTACAATCAAAAAATAGAATAGTCCATGATGGAATTATTGATGGTAACCATCAAGATCATGTTGGTCCATTAATGGAAAACCATCAAAAAGTTTGATTTTGATAAGCACAGAAGGAGCTAGGGGTTAAAATTCGTCGCAAGACTTCCGTCTAACAACTTTCGAGACCGGGTTTTTACTTTTTACGTCTAACCTTGAAAAAAAAGCGCACCATCGAATATTATTATACTTGTAGTATAAATACAATGTAACGCTTTTTTTAAACTTTTTTTTTTAGCTTTCAACGAAACATACCACAAATGAATTCGGACGTCTCCGCAAGCTTGCTACCCAAAATTATATATTGTGTACATGTACAGATTAAGTTTCTTTAATCCGTAATTTAATACGCAAGTAATAATTTGAGCAGAATTTTAAATTTATTTCGCAACTTATAAAATTTTAAATAGAGAAATAGTCGACAGCTGAAAATCATTCAAAAGAATAAACATCTAATTGACATTTGTTTGAAAAAAGCAAACGATTTTAAATCAAACGTGAACTACAGCTACATTTCATTTTCTAAGCGTATCTTAAATTAAGGAAGTTGAAGCTCATATTTAAAATTTAACTTTTGATCGTTCGTAAAAGATATGTTACAATATCAAAACTCGCTGATTTGCGTTGAATCCGTTGAAAATGATCTTATAGGTTTTTGCTTAACAAAACCTTTGTTCTACTTAAAATAAATGTTAAATTTTTTTGCTGTTGAATTTTGATGATGTTTAGTTACATAGTATGTATCAGTTGGTGAAAAAGAACGTACAACGGGATGCTTTATGCCTGTTCTTTAAAACTGGTAGCCCCTTTTAATGTAGTTCTTTTTAATAAACGAGGAACTGATTTGATAATTGTAGAAACGATGATGTCACCAAAACGCCAATATTTCAAAAAACTGATAACTTTTGTTGAAGGTTATATTTACATTCGAATTATAAACTCGAAAAACAGAAAGTGATTTTTCAACTTCGTAAGTTTTATTCCATGAAAAGGAGGTAAGTCCTACTTATTATTATTATTATTTTGCATATAAGCTCTTATGTTAGAGAATAAATTAACAATTTGTGACTTAAGGTTAAGTAGAATAAGATTGTGTTTAAAGATCGATGATTAAAGAAAATTAATATGTTATGAGTTTGCATCGTTGTTCACGATCTATTTTTTTAAGTTTATTTAATTTCTTTGTTGAATGGCTCTTTTCTAATATTTTTCGTGTATTTTCGAAGGTTAATATCAACAATCGCATTTTTTAATGTTTTTTCTTCATTTTTGAATGCACCATAATCAACAATATTTTTTATGGTTCCTAATTTAGATTAATTTTGTGAAGTAATTAATTTTTAAAAAAAATATTTTAGGTTTTTTTTCTCTAAATACATAAGTTTTTGAACAGAAAAGAAATGAATATAGTTAAATTTTTATTTAAATTCAAAATCGTGTTTTTTTATGGCAATTGTATGCTGGGTTCTTTGAAAATTATTTTAAAGGTTAAATTTAAAATGGGGTACTTTCTCTATAAGAAGACCTTCCATACCCACACACGTGACCTAAGACGTCACCGCCAGCTAATCTTTATCAGCCAAAAGCCGTATTAAAGACGAGCTAAGTTTCTCTAGATAAGTTAGAATGTTATTAACGATAAGTTATTTAAATACATAGCCGTAACGCACATCGAAATAGTTGAAATATAAATATTTCTCGTTTACTTCTTTTATTTAACCTAGATTTATTATTTGTTTATGTATTTTAGTGTAACAATGATATGTTTTCGTTTTGTGTAACTGGCAACGTCGCTGAATAATTAGTTTCATTATGTTCCACACGTACTTTATGCCTGTCTTTGTGTCTGAGTGAAAATATAGAATCTTTGTGAATTCTCTCAGAAAGAATCTTTGTGAAAGGATTTAGAATGTGTCACTTAAGAGAATAGATACTTGATGGGCTTGGTTCACTCGAAATAGAATGGAAAGAACAGTTGCTAACGTAAACAAATGCCCCGTTTCAACAACCAATCAGGATCGATATAACTACTACACTACATCACTTTTTAAAAATTAGTTATGTAATGAATATTCAGTAACCGTGTCGAAGATTATTAACATAATTTACATTTACAAAAATTTCAATTGATATATTTTAAAATACAGAGATTTTAAATTATATGTGACTTAACGCAGTGAGATTTAAATAATTTTAATTTTATTATAAAATATTTTTTTAAATATTAATTGCTACTGTATTTCTGATTTAATTAAAATCTATTAATTCAGGGTGGCCACCCACCTGGAAAACCTTGAAAACCTGGAATTATCAGGGAATTTTTTTTTACTGGAAAAAACCTGGAAATATCAGGGAAATTTGGATAAAAACCTGGAAAAATCAGGGAATTTTAAAGAAAAGCTGGAAATTTTTCTTTGATAATTTTTTTAATTTCACTAATTTAAATTATTTGCTAATTTTCTTAATTTAAATTATTTCATCCATTATACCCACTTTTTTTTAACGGAAATGTATCGCCAAACAGTTGAAATATCATCAACTTAGCAATACTTTGCTTGCATCAAAATTTGCTCCATTACAGCTCTGTTAAACTAGAATGCCACATAAAATTCTCACACAGTTGCTAAACGAATGTAGAAACCTTTGACTGCTATGGGACTGTGCAATTTAGGCAAGATTCTGGTGGGGGTGGAAAAAGGGATTAGGATATTAGCTTCTTTTTTTTTTT
>NC_092212.1:82867242-82967095 GCF_043381705.1 Parasteatoda tepidariorum | reverse complement strand
AGTCTCAGACGTGCTGTTACGCTTTAAGATTTTATACTATAGCACATTTCTAATAGGTTTAACGAATTACATGTCATTTATTTGAATTCAAATTGATTTTAATGACTTAGTAGTTACTAAAAAGATGTAATTTTTTTTAAAAAAAAGTTTTTATATGGATTTGAATGATTGTTTCGAATTTTTAGAACTTTGAGCATTTGTAATGTACCTAGTTAGTAGCGAGCGAAGCGAGCTTGGTTTGCGAAGCAAACCATATAAGATTGCGTAGGAATTTTGCGGGGTTGGCGAGCGTTAGCGAGCAGGGGGTAGAGCGTTCGCCTTCCAATGAAGTGAACCGGCTTCAAATCCCAACCATGGCTGGTCGATACGAATTCCGCATCCAGCTTGCACCGACCACAGTGCTGACGTGAAATATCATCAGAGGTCGATGGATCATGAGATAGAGTCTCCTTACCATCAGGATAAACGTGTGGAGTTTTCACGGTTTTATGTGAGTTAGTTCCATCAAAAAATCCTCCATGAAGACAAAATTTCTCCGGATAGTTGATCCTGGAGCTACCTTGTCTTCTGGATTGGGTTCAAAAGTACAAGGCTACGGCGTTGAATATTCGTAGTCGTAAACCCAAAATTGGGTCCGCTGTTCAACGACGGTTATAATATAAAATAAAAAATATTGCTTTGGGTGACATTAATGGTTGCCTCAAACGACCTGGTTTAATGCCCACTACGAGATAATGATGTTTGCATTATAAGTTAAAATAATGTTTTGAATGCTTTGATAAATAATGTATTTTCACGATTTACACTACTTTGTTCACCTCACGGTCATGACCTTTCCACCATGCATCTCCATACTGCCTCTACATTACTTTGGAGAATTTCAATGGTTGCCTCAGAAGACCTGGTATAATGCTAATCTGCCTTCCACCACGAGTTGTTTGCATTTATGAGTTTGCATATTGTGTATATGTTTTCGTGAATGACAGAAATCCAGAGAATGCATGTCGACTTTCACCAGTAGATGAAAAAAATCCCATAGTCGCTTTGGTGAATGTCCGAAATATTTGTTATATCCGATTTATTATTAATTTATTCGTTAATATTAGTATTATATTGATTCGGTATTTAAATATCTATTGAGGATGGATTAAGAGAAACATCAGTGTTCGAAGTACCGGGCAGTGGCACTGAACCTTAAAAAACACCACTGTAGGGTATACCGGGCAAATGTATACTGGAAAGTAACACTGAATCATAAAAAAACATCATTGTAGGATATGAAAATATTTACCCCGAACTGCCCCAATTCAGGGCATACGGGTAAATGTTTATTAAAAAACCAAGAAAAAAACATTAAAGAACATAAAATACATAAAGTGCATAAAATACAAAAGTCATATGACAACAACCCGCAAACTTTGCGTGCGAGCAATACACTTGAACAAAATTAGCTATCTACAATTAGCTATCTCAGAATATTAAATCTTTAAGAAAACATGACCAATATATCTGGCATGTATGTCATGAAAATTCCAGGTCAGCAGACCCTAACATATGGATTAAAAGCACAATTAAATTTAAAACACCAGCAATATTAGAAGCAAAATAAAATATAAATTGCCATTCCAGGTCAACAGACCCTTATATTGAGGCAATCAAATGGCATAAAATTTAAAAACTAATCATAGGGCAAATTGAGGAAACAATTAAACGAGTTACAAATAGTAAAATCACCGAAAATAGTGTTGAAATAGTAAAAGTGGATTAAAATGGTGTGAATGACGAGGACAGTTCAAATCCAACCTAAGAACACCATGAGATTTAAAAAATTTTAAAGTCACTAAAAGTTCAGTTTAAAGGATAGTCATCCTGGCTAAAAATCAAAATCGCGAGAAAATTTGAGTTGACTCAGGAGAAATGGAAACGCTGATCCATACGGTAGTTGGACGGCCAGAGTCAGTAAAAATTTACAGTGGGTTTAATGTATCTTCTAAAGTTGTTTTGATAATGTCTTTGATGATTGATCTGCAGGATCATTGTAGGGTATACCGGGCAGTGGCACTTAACCAGACCTAGTATATATTTCGGATATTTACCAAAGCGGTTATGTATGTGTTTGTCATCTTTCACCGGTGGAAGTCAGCAACCACCCATTTCTGCCATTCACAGTAACATATACATATAGAGTGTGTATTCACATTATGCTTGCATACTTTTTAAATATTGATTAACTTTACTTACTTAGTTGTATCCTCTTTGCTGGCTTCAAAGAAAAAAAGAATTTATTTAAAATCGTTCTAGATAATACGAACTTACGACTGCATTACAGTGTTTATATAAGCAGGCTTAATTCATCTTTGCTCTTGTTCCTTTCACTGTTCGATTTTTTTAAAATATATTAAAGCCCCCTTCCTGCACGTTATCGCTTACCATTCAATCAATTCAACCCATAAAACTTTGATTTATTTAGTTTTTAAAGTATAAATCTCCTACAATCTGGAAATAGTAACAGCAATTAATAATAAACGCTTTGTTCTTGAACTGTTATGACGTCATTGGAGCAGCCCTTCAATTGGGTACTTGAACTAAATCGTGACACCCACACATGTGAGCTATGACGTCAGTGACAGCTCATCTTCTATAAGCTAAGGCTCCTATACTATCAGAGCTGACCTATCAAGCAATATTGGAGCAAACAAGTTAGCAAGTTAACGTTATGTTAGTATTGTGCTTATGTTAGCTCTTTGGAGCAAAAATAGATGATGAGTCGGCCTGTCTAATACAGGGGCTCTACTACAAGCAAACTGGTGTGTTAAAGTTGAGCTAAGTTTTTCCACGTGAGCTAGAATGTTAATTAACGTGAGGTTAATTAAATACAACTCCGTATCGCACATAGAATTAGTTGAAATATAATTATTTCTTATCTACGTCTTTTATTTAACTTAGAGTTATTATTTGATTTTGTATTTTATTCTTCCCATAATAGAGTTTTTGCTTGTTTACCCGGTAACTTCGATGCATAATTAGTTTGTTTATGTTTTACACGGCTTCGTGCCTGTCTTTGTGTTAAGTAAGAAATATGTAGTGAAAGAATTGAAATCTTTGCGAAGGAATCTTTGTGAAAGAATATAAAATGTGTCACCTAAGCGAATTGATACTAGACGGGTTTGGCTTACTCGAAGTAGAATGGAAAGAACAGTTTCTAGAGAAAACAAAAGCCACGTTTCAACACCCCATTCTCTTTGCTGCCCTGGGTGTCTAGAAACATTAACTAAGTCCTCGTGTGTTGATCATTGAGCTGATCTAGCCTAATGAATAAAAATTAAAGTATTGAAGAGCGTACAATAAACTTATTTTTTCAATTGGAAGAATTGCATGTTAACAAACGATATATTTGAAATAATGAAACAGAATCACCTAAAGTCTTATTCAAAATATTGTAGAAAATCAACAGAATATTTTACTGTACAAGCAATGATGGGACAGTGTCTATTAATTGTAGTTTGTGTGAACCATAAGACAATCAACGAGGACAATAGGAGGGTTAAAAAATGTGGAATAAATCTCACAGTTTCGGTGTATACCAAAATAGAGCTAAGAGTTAGAAATTGTCACTGATGCTATTTTTAAAATATGTGAAAAACTGAATGGCTTATCGTAAAATTTAAAACAATGACTAACGTTTAATCAATCAGAAAATTCCATTTCATTTTTTGCTCATCCCTATTTAATTAATAAATTAATATTGAAAAAAAAATTAGAGTCAATTAATACTTTTATCTCTTTAGAGTCAATAAAAATTTTATTTTAGTTACTTTTTATTAAATATTTACAAATTTTTCTCCCATATAAAATTAAAATTAATTAATTAAATTTAATTAACGAATTAATATTTGAAAAAACATCAATTGCCATCCACTGTAAGTTTAAAAAAAATGTATTTGAAGTTGAGTGTATGAATAAAAAGTATTTTATTAACGATTGAAAATTTGAACGAGATAAAATTTGAACAAGAGTGTGAACAAACTTTGAACAAGAGTGTGAAATCTATGATTAAACCTAACTAACCCCCCCTTTTTTTGTCCCTTGCTTCCTATTCGTTGTCATCCATTCACCCTTCCCCCCTATTGGCCGTTGCTCTAAACCCTCTTGTGACGTCGTCTTTCTATATATATTTACCCTGTTCTCTTATTTCTTTCTGTCATTCGAACATTGGATCTCCCAGAGTAAGGTTGTGTTGTAACCAAGCTCCGGCAACGATGACTTCAATTAGATTCGGCCGCGGTGGGAAGGTGTTCCGACCCAACCGCGTACCTGCCATTCACGTTGACTTAGATGCGATTCGGAAAGAATCGAAAGACCATTTTACTGCCAGATTGCCAAAGATTTTGCTTAACTTCGATAAGGAGTTCGCTAACGCAGAAATGCATGCACGCAACATTGATGATGAAATAGAGAGTGCACGAAGCAGAAAATCGACCAACAAAAATTATCTCGAGAACTGCTATAGAGTGAAATTCCACTACGAGGAAATGCTAAGTCTAAAAGCATCCAGAGACAATAAGCCTACTGAGCCTATGTTAACATCCAATTCAGTTAACTGCCCTGAAACACCAGAAAACCAGATGAAGGAGAAAGAGCCAGCAGCCGAGCCACTAGAACCCTCAGAGCCAATGGAACCTGAAATGACTACAGATCCCACAGCGAACATAGAGCCAACGCTGCCTGAGCCTTCACCCGACATCATTACTGATATTCCCACTGAGCCTGAGACAGAATCACCTGCCCAGGAGAGAGAACCAACGAAGGAGGAAAACACCGAACCTCCAAAAAAGAAGAGAAAGAGGAAAAAGAAAAATTCTCCAACTACTACTACAGATAGTACGGACATCCCCCCTACTGCCAACATCCCAGATCCTGTAGCCTCACCAGTGGAGGAGACCACAGAAAAGATACAACCAGAAATTCTACATAAGAACAGTAGAAATTTAAAATTCCTCATCAAAGGACTCCCATCTGAAACCAAGATTTCGGTCTTGGAAGAAAATCTCACAGCTATTGGTCATCGGCCAATCAGAGTGGAACAGTTCAAGAAGAGGCGTGACGAAGGGTACAAGCTCCTCCTCCTTTTCCTGATCATACTTCCAGACAGCCCTATGCATAGGGATTGCATCAACATCAAGGAGATTCTCCATACAACTGTGCAGATAGAGCGATTTCGAGGAGGTCGCTATGAAGTGCAATGTTTTCGTTGCCAAAAATTTGGCCACACACAAAAGAACTGTACCAATGATCCTGCATGCATGAAGTGTGCGGGAGCACACTTTTCGTTTGAATGCTCCAAACCCAGAAGTCTACCAGCCACCTGCATTAACTGCAATGGAGCGCACCCGGCCTGTTTTACAGGCTGCAGTGCTAGGCCTAGGAGAAAGCCCAAACAGAAGAACAGGCAGCCCAGGAGTGCTACTGATTCAGCCAACCGTTTCCTGCAGATCTTCCAAGAGCTGCAAGACCTACTTAAGAACGAGGAGCTAGTGCAGCTTCTCAGATCCCTACTACCCGAGAACAAGTCTTAGTGAGCATCACTACTCCACCATGCCGACTACGCAGCCCAGTCACCATCTTTTACATCTACTTCAGTCTTTAATTTTACCTAAAGACAGTACGACAGGCGCCCACGGGCACTATTTTAGTTGAAGGAGTGAAGTGTCCGCTTCGCGGACAGGGACTCCGAAGAAGAACTCAGTCTAAGTCTAAAGAGACAATTATTACTTGAAAAACTACCTGGTTTAGCAAATTAAAACTACTGAGAATATACATTAATATTTCATTTCTTTTAATAGATATTGTTATGTGATTTATAGCAAATATATCAGTAATATTACTTTTTAAATGATATTGGAAAAAAAAACTTTAACAATGGACCGAATCATTATGTTCATATTATAGTCTAATCTAACTAGAGCACTCTGAAACATATCAATAACAGTGAAGTAGAAATATATAGTAACTCCCTAACATACAAAAATTGCTATTTTAGTTTGAAAATTACATGACAATCAGCAACTGTTTAGATAATTGTTTTTTATTTGATAAGAATTTTGCATTTTATAGCATAAATAATAGCAATTACAAATAAAATTTTGATGATGAGTTAAATAACTCTTTTTCCAAAATTGATGTGATTGCTTTTGTTTGCTATATCTTATATGCTTGCTATATTTAGTCGTTAGTCCATCTTNTTTTTAATTTGATTTTTGTATTTTAATTTCTTTTTTACATTGAAAGTTTCTTCAAACATTTGTTTATTCCAATTCTCCCGTGTAATGTAAATATTTAATTGAAATGTTTTGTTCCTCAAGTTCAATGATTTTATTTCCAGTTGAACTTTACTCTCGCTAACCTTTTTGTTCATTGACTCAAACATTAAACATCTCTTTTTTAATTGTTTTCTTTGAATTTAATCCAACTCTTCTTTTTTTTTCTCTACATTGATCCGATTTTACTCTTATGTTTGTTTTCTCTACATTCAATCCAATTTTTTAATGTTTTCTCTACATTCAATCCAATTTTTTATTGTTTTCTCTACATTCAATCCAATTTTTTATTGTTTTCTCTACATTCAATTCAATTTTCTTTTACCCTTTGGCAAAATGGGTCTTGGTTTGAATTTGATGACTTTTCAACTACAATAATCAAGAATAATAGTAAACAGTGCGCATGCGTCGTCGTTGCATGCGTTGCTATGGCGACCTCTGTAGCTTAATAATTTTTTTAGGATTCTTTTTTCACTTCTAATTTTGTTATGCATTAAGTTGGTGAGTTTATTTTTGAGATATGGGACCAAAGGGATCCTATAAATACTTCTTGAGTTGTGAATAAAAGAGAACTTCATCATTTGAACGATCTTTCTGTGTTTATTGTTTCAATTAAGAATCAGAAATTCTAACCTACAGTTCAAACTGGATCGTTTTAATACTAATTCAGGTGATTATCACAAATAAAGAGGGTCCAAACTGATAGACACGGTCCCAAAAGTTAGGGTTAAGGCAAGAAAAAAACGATGCCAAGGTCTAAACTTACCGAGGCAGAAAAAGCTAAAGAACGTAGACGGGAAATACCTTAAGCGTTAAACACACAAACATAAAAACGAAAGGATTCCGTTCGCTAACGCAAGCATGAAGCCCGTCCCTCACAAAAGTACCAAAGTGGTTGAGAGAATTGAACCCTACCGAAGAGCGAATGGTGACTCTCCGAACCCCTTTCATGCAAATACGAGATTTGTGCGTTGATCACCAGTTAGGGATAAAGGATCCATTGTCAACGTACCCAATGTCTTGCACAAGAACGTAGACTGTCTACCACGCAATATAAATGATTCATTTACTATTCGTGTAAAATTGAAAAAAAGCCTACCTTTCAAATCCTATTTCATGTATGAACTTGTGAATCCGACACGGGTGCATGAGCTGCATTTAAATATGTCTGCGAAATTGTGTACCGAACAGGATTAACAGTTAAAGATGACCAGGATGTGAAAACACAGTAAAGTTGCTTCACCAAAAAAAAATTGGACCACAACCATTTTTCCAATTTGTAACCTGCGATTTCCGCAAGGCGATCACAATTTTTTTAATACTTTTGTTAAATTTGAACCACATCCAAACGTATTTTTTTTTAATTTTCATTTCCTTCAAATTCAATACAATTTTATTCAGTTTTTTTTTTGTTTCCTTTAAATTTAATCTAGTTTTCCTTTCACGTTTACTCAACATTCATTAAGATTTTTATTTTTTGTTTGCTTCCTCCACATCCAATCCAATTTTCCTTTTTTGTTCATTTTCTTTGCATTCAATCCAACTTCCCTCTTTCCCTTCTCTCAATCCTCCCCATCTTTTTTTATTATTTTCTCTATATTGATCCGATTTTCTTCTTATGTTTGTTTCCTCTACATTCAATCAAAATTTTCTTTGTTTCCTCTACATTTAATCTAGTTTTTTTTTCTTGTTTCCTTAATAATTCAATTAGATTCTCATTTTTTAATTTGTTCCTCTACATTCAATTCCCCTTTTTGTTTATTTTCTCTTTCTTTAGCTTCTATATATTATAATGTTGACAAGGGAACTGGTAACGTTTAATTTTGTAAAACGAACTTCATGTTTTATTTACACCTCGCACTTCGCGCAGTATAGCCGAATCCATTTTTGCCCTAATTGCGTATTAAAAATTTGATTGGTAGAAGTAATTTCTTTTCCCAAACTAACTTTGAAACAACTTATTCTCAATGTATTAAAAATTAAGAAAAAATAGATTACAACTACATATTATGCACTGCTATATGTTTTATTTATTATAACAATATTATTGTTGTTGATCGCCGTGGCTGAGAATCGCAGCGACGCCACGGTGACATAAGGTCTGGTTTCTTAGGACAAACGCCTTATCTGGGCGTCAGCGGGACGTCAACGTCCCGCTGACGCCAACAAAATACTGGTTTGTTAGCTCAAGGCCTGGTTTCTTAGAACTAGCGCCTTATCTGGGCGTCAGCGGAAAGTTGACGTTGAGCTGACGCCAAAAAAATACTTTTTTGTTAGCTCAGCGTGAGCAGTCGGTCCAACGCAGACATTATCTCTCATTGCGCATGCGTTAATAACGTAAACAAATATTTATTTTGAATTTGTATTGATTTTGTTATTGTCGACCAGTGCTTTAGAGAACAAATAATGACTTTGTCCAAGAAAAAACACATTATAGCTGAGCTAAATGAAGAGTGCTATGTTTAATGAAGAAGCTATGTTTAATGTCAAAATCAAATTCTTGGCTGATTCAATGTGCTGTTAAATGTTGTCCGCCATTGCTTCTGTGGTTAACGTCACGTTGTAATCCAACTGCAGTTGAGTTCGACGGCAATTGTAGTTCAAGATGAGCGTTCGATGACGTATACTATCAAACTCACAAGTGGACCAATTAGAGGTTAGCGCTGATTTCCAGCTGACGGCGTCCTGTCCTAAGAAACCAGGCCTATAATCGCAGTACGTTACAGAGTTCTTCCAGAAAGATTTTTCTTTTGAAAAGTAAAAGAAAAAAATACCTTTATTTACTTATTGACAGAAATTTATCTTTTATATTTGAATCATACATTTAGATAATCACTTTTTGACGCGCTCAATATACGCCGATAAGTAAATTGATATTTTGTTTCAATTGTATTTTCGTCAGTTGTTGATATTGTCACTTGGATTTTAAATATCCGATAAACAACATGGAAAATTCGAATCGAGTATTTACTTTTTAAGGCAATAATTCTGTCGAATTTTATCAGTATTTCTCCATAGTTTTTAAATCCGATATTTTTTATACGATGTTATTTATATACAACAGCCTAATCAAGAAACAAAACACTCATTTAAGGTGTCCGATTCGCGTGATTTTGTCGTCGATCTTTTTTTTCGCCAAGTACTACAACGGTTTTAATGATTTTTAATTTTTTTTTTTATTTATGATTGGTTACAAAAAGCGAAGGAAAAAATTTCTGCGTCCCCCCCCTCCTAACAAAACATGAAAATGTTACCTATAATATTAGAATAAAAATTAAATATTCAATTAAAAAAAATTATAAATATTTTTTTTTGTAAACACAGCACTTTTGTTATTTTAAATTAGTAACATACATGTTTATTATTATTAAAAGTATCTTACAGAAAGATATTAATGTTAGAGAATTTTGTCGCAGATAGCTCTAAAACATTCTGCCAAAGGGTATGTTGATATTTATCAAGATTTTTATTCATTTTATTTCATAACCGCCATTGAACAGCTGACCCAATTTTGGGTTTACGACTACTAATGTTCAACTTCGTAGCCTTGCAATTTTAACCCCAATCCAGAAGAAAAGGGAACTCTTGGATCAAGTAAGTATTGGGAGAAATTTGCTTTTGTGGAGACCTTTTTGATGGAACTAACACGCATTTGCATTATATGGTGAGGAAAACCACGAAAACCTCCCACAGTTTGTTTGACGACAAGAGGACTCTAACCCATAATCCATCTACCACTGAGGGTATTTCAAGTCAGCACTGTGGGCTATGCTAGCCAGATGCGGAATTCGTATCGACCAGCCATTGTCGATACGGACCACATATATTACGTCATATTTTGCGTCAGCACTGTGGTTGATGCTTGCCGGGTGTGGAATTTGTATCGACCAGTCATCGCTGGGATTCGAACTCGGTTCAACTCATTAGTAGACGAATGCTCTATCCCCTAAATCACCACGGCTCGTTTTCTATTTATTGTAAGGCATGCTAAATAAGACACACAGTGAGAATACTTTTGCAAATATTGTTCGCGATAAAAAAATATCGATAATAAAAATATCGATAAAATTCTCTTTATTATCGTATTTGATAATATATCATTATTCACGATATTATTGTATTCAATATTTCTCGTTGTCAATAACGATAACATTATCGTTGTCGATAATTATCATATTTGATGTGCGCTTTATAGCATAAAAGTTATGTTATATCGTAAGACTACTACGAATTATCTGAAATTTTATTTTAGTTTAATTGGTTATGTTTTTTTACTTATTGTCTTTAAAATAAAATAAGATGAAAATTACTACTTATTACCTGAAATGCCGGACTTCCAGCCACTGTCTGGTTTCTTATGAGACGTTCGCTGTTAGAATCGTATATTTCTAAATGAAAAAGTTGGGGTAAGCCACCATCATAACCGGACTTGCATTCGATAGTCATGAAAAAAGATGTTTGGTTTTTTATATCGCAGTCCTGGGGTACTTCTGGATTAGCTAGGGGAAAGAGATAAAAAATTTAACAAAAAAAACTGTTTACAAAATGTAAACATTAACAGTGTCAATGAAGGCTGAATCCGTAATCGCATAAAATAACTTTTTCTAGTAAATGACTTTTTAATAAACAGTTGTAACAGCTATTTATGACTGTTAAGTTCAGTTTTGCTTATCTTTAGTTAAGTATGGAAAATGTGATAAAATAATTCTTAATTTTTGAAAATTTATAATTTTTCTTAATTTTTTTTATTGACTTTGCAATTTTTAAAAAAAGTTTAACTATTTTTAGATTATTTATTTTCCTGCTAGATGCGTAATAAACTGAAACTCTTTTTCAAAAAATTCGTAAATTAAAAGAACATGTGTAAGAAAAATTTAATTTTAAAAATTTTTATTTTTATTTTTAAAATAACTGGAATGTATTATTTTTTAAAAGCTGAACAAATGGTTAATATATACTTGCGAAATCGCTTTAGTGTGCGAAGGTGAAATCTTGTAATCGAAATTACTAAGTGGCAATTGCTGATTGCGGAGCGACAATGTGGTATGTCATTGCGCACGGGCAGTTTTTACTTATCAGTCCAACTGGTACCCATCGGTCTGAAGCAGGGTTGGCAACCATGCAACTTTTAGGATCAAGCCCCAGTTTCTCACAACTGTTGAGTGTCTTACCCATTGACCAATCACAGCTCATTTACTTGAATAAAGTATAAATGCGTTAATTTTGTAATATATTGGAAGAGTTTTCATTTCCAATGACCTCCTGTGTTAACGTTTTGTCAAGTCAGGCATTTAAAGGCAGATTAGAAACCCAGAATATTTTTGATGCAAGGCCTGTTTCCTGACCCCTGCACAGTCCGGCCGGCATATAGGTGGAGTAGTTGGACTAGTAGCGACAGTCTGGGAAACATCCCTGAAGATGATTATCACAATTTTGATCCTCCTCGGAGGGAAAAAATAGACATATTGGGAAAATGTCAGTTATAGTTTGTCTGAAGTAAGAACTCCCCTAGCAATTCGTCTGGACCCGTGGCTGTGACTATGGTAACGTGGTATGACCATTTTAAGTAGGGGTGTGGGGTCATTGTTTAAGACAGGTTTTTGCAATTTTTGGCCCATTTTGATAAAAAAGAAAGAAAGAAAAAGCAAGACAATACTTTCTTCCTTTTAGTCAACTTGAAAAAAATAGTTTTTGAAATTTTTATTGCATCTCTGATTTCAGGGTTTTTAGTATTAAAGTACAAAATTACCAAGTTTCAGTCTTTCCAAAGTTGATTTTAATTTTCTGACTTTTTTTTTATGATTGAAGTATTGGAAAAAAAAACTTTTAGAAAATTTTTTTCTGTTTTTTTACTCTGATATATGCAAATTTGAAATATGTAATAAAAAATACACAATTTTTGAAAAAAATTTAATTTAAAAAAAAGAAAGAAAGCGCAAGACAATACTTTCTTCCTTTTAGTCAACTTGAAAAAAATAGTTTTTGAAATTTTTATTGCATCTCTGATTTCAAGGTTTTTAATATTAAAGTACAAAATATCATTGATTCAAAAAGCCATTTGGTTCAATTAACACCATATTGACCAAGAAAGTCTTTTTAACTGCTTTTTAATTTCAATTAGAAAAACAATGATGTATATAATGACACAATTTCTTAGAATTTTGTGACTTTTTGTACAACATATAATCATTTTTATTGTTAATATTTACTAATAACTTGCTTTATATAACTGTAAATAATATAAAAAATATTAGAAATTAATTTTAAACAAACTTCTTTAGTCATTAGTTATTCTCACACAATCCAGTCATTTTTGGGCGGTATATACTAAGTTTTAGTCTTCCTATTGTCAATTCAATTATATCAGAAGCAAATCGATTTTACGTGTTTCTCATTCTGAATTCAATATTTTCTAATAAAAGAAATTTCAATTTAATATTATTATTTTAAAAAAACAGAGACTGAAATATGCTACTGATAGAAAACTCGTTTAAACTACTACTTGCCTTTTAAGTAAGAAAAGAAACTAATTACTCTCCCAAACAATTAGCATTTAAATGAGAGCAGGAGAAAGAGGTTAATTAACTAGAAATTTCCGAATCAGTCAACCCCTTATTCATTCTACTCAGCTGAATAGAGGTGAGGGCCATTTGCCACATGCCTTAGAACTCTTTAATGGCCCCCCAAACATTGTAATAAGGCAACTTTAAATGGAAATAAAATGCTGTTCTTCGTAAGTGTTTATGGCATTGCATAGAACAGAAACGACTTTGCTAAGAGTGTTAACTTAATTAATGTTGGCGGAGACTATTTTTATTCTTTTTCTTTTTTTTATTCCGGAAATTACGAAATCTTCAAGATTATTGCCCTTGTTTTCGTTCAGTTTGAAAGAAATTATACACAGTCCTTTAACAAATTATTAGACGTACTATAAGATTCTATGTAAAATCTTATCTATCAGGTCACACAATACAGCCTTATCGTTTTTACGACACTGAAACCGGTTTGCACTCGTTTACATTCGTGTATTAATTGGTGAAATTGGACGATATATAATATTCGACGATTGGATAAATTAGATAAATACAAGATATATTTATTATATCAGGTATTATATTAGTATATTATTACAATAAGACCAAATAATTCGACGTACTGTAGTGTTTTAATAATGACATGTTTTGCTCGAGTTCATAGGCAATACTTTTATATTTAAACATACATGCAATGGGTTTATATTCAGGAGATTTTTTATATACTTCCTATTTGTATTTATTTTTAACGAATTGCATTACAATGTTAAATAATTGATATACGAACATAAGCAAGTACAAACTGGTTTCAAACGGGTAAAAACAGTGAAGGTGTAGAATATCGCCTGATAATTAAGATTTTACATAGAATCTTATAGTGCGTCTAATAACTTGGCCAGGACAGTACATTATATAATATTGATCTAATCACTTTATGCAAGAAATTAAGATTAATATAAGTACAGTTCTTAAAGGGGGAAAAAACCGGATTATCCTGAATAATAGTGCGTGTTGCACTGTCACTACAACAAACAAAATAGTTTTTTTCTTCTTTTTTTACCATTTTACAACTTTTGTGCAACGACTTTTACATTTCACACCTAGGCAAGATTAGGAAACTTTTAGTTCAAGCAAAGTTTTAGTGTTAAGTTTTTAAGCTATATTTTTAATGAATAATAATGAAGGCAGTGAGAATAAAATGAGGGATAAATTGGTAGAATTGAGGGGTGGGGTAACCGTAAGAAATCTGACTAAAGAGAATAATTAGAAAAAATAAAAAGCATATTTGCGCTAACTACGGCTATATTAAGTTAAACTAATAAAATTAAAGGATACATTAAGGCAATTTACTTATAACTGTTACCAGCAGAGTATGCAAGCAGTATGAATGCCTAGGCATTGTATATAATGCCGGATGTTTTTAGGCAAGGTATGAAATATGAGAAGCATTAGATACTTTACCTTAGCATTGTATATAATACCTATGCATTCTATAGAATGGCAAATGCTATTTAGGCAAAGTATGAAAACAAACTGCCTGATGAGGTTATTATGTAAATAACGTGCCTTTCTCAAAAATAAAAAAGTTATTCTGAAAAAATAATGAGAGTGCTTTTAAAAAATTTATTCAAAATTCGTAACGAAAAATGAAAGTTTTACAAAACATAATTTATCCCTTTCTTATTAAGGGAACAGAATTTTCATAGAAAAAATATTCATTACATTTTTCATGTAAAGACATTTCATATTTTGGCACTTTGTTTTATACATACATTTGACGAATCCTTGGTGAATTAGAGATGTACTAGGAGGCTTCGCCCCTTGCTCACTGGCGCTCGCCAACCCCCGGAACTGCTTTCGCAGATAATTTTGATAAAGATAATTTTGTGAGAATGTTTTTGATAATTCGGTGAGAATTCACCCGATTAGACATATGATACTCACTACGTGCTCTTGCGCGCCGAAGCCTATCAATTAAAAATGAAAACTGTTGCCAACGCGAGAAAAGAAATATCATCGGTTTTATTGATACATACGTATTAGCGTTTTATATAATATAGATAGATTTTATACATTGCCGGTATCTCATTTGGCATTCTATAGAATGACTAGGAAATGTGTGAAATATAAATCGTTTCATACAATGCCGACTGGTTTTAGGCATTATATACAATGTCTAGGCATTCTGTATTTTTTTATTGCAATCTAATAAATTGTAATGAAGACCAACCTGCAGGTACAATCATAAACAGACAGGGAGATTTTTGTGTTCCAATTCTGTTCGCACCCCAGCACTTAACCATTCCGAAGCCATTTTCAGCTGAGTAAAGAAGCGTCGATCCATTCATCCAGTCTATAGGGACATCAGAAGTATTATTCAGTGACCATCGATATTCAGTGGTGGCCGGATCAGACAATAAGTCACAGCTCAAATGAACTGTTTCTGATGGAGAGACGCCGTACATTTTCATTTCTGAATGCTTGCAAATTGGAGCATCTGAATAAAAAGAAGAATACAGAATATTATTCAGCATGAATTGGAAAAAAAAGAAGCTTTCACTGAATACGGATGATATTAATTTACAGTACTCGGTGCTTTAAGTGATTATACGAACCCAATTTTTCCAACTTGTAGGATGAGCTTTAGATTCTCATTTATGCAGGTCACCAACTACAGATAACACACATGGGGGTATCAATTTCACCATATATATACATATGTATATATATACACATGTATATATATATATATACGTATGTAAATACACAAGTAAATACACATATGTAAATACACAAGTGGGTGACCTTTGTCTAAAAATACAAAACTAAGGCAAGCAACATTAAAGAGCACAAAAATATTTATAAAATACATGTATTTTATAAATATTTTTGTGCTCTTTAACATTGTTTGCCTTAGTTTTATACACATATGTAGCTCATATTAAGCGAAAAATACTTAAAAAATATATTTAAATTAGTTTTTCTTTGTCCAAAACATAATATGCAGTTACGGAATATGAGAAAAAACGGGCAATTCAAGTATTTTTTTAAATTTTTCGAATTGCACGAATTTTTTTTAAAACTAGCTTCAAGTTAAAATAGGGTCGTCGAACTTTGTGTAAAAGCCAATATTTAGCGAAAAATGCAGAAATTTTTTTTTAAAATTAGTTTTACTTTAATTAGTTGCCAAAGCAATTATTCCAGTGTTTATATATAAAAAAGCACGGAAAATTTGTTTTTTTTTTTAAATGGTTACATGTTAATATAAGTGCGTCAAATTGTGTGAAAAGTATTCTAAGAATATATTTAAAACAGCTTTATTTTGTTCCAAACACACAATTTTCAACGCAAATATGGAATAAAAATAAAGAATTTTTTAAAATGTGTTGAACATGGCGAATCTTTTAAAACTAGTTTCAAGTTGAAATATAAGCGTCATATTGTTTTTAAACATCAGTATTTATCGAAAAATATTTAAATAGTAATTTTTAAAATAGTTTTACTTTGTCCATTTCCAGTATGTATATGAAAGAAACAATAAAGCATGGAGAATTTGCGAATTTTTTAAAATTTTTTGAATAGCATGAATCTTTTAAAACTAGTTTCATGTTGAAATGTTTTGAAAAAGCTTATATGAAACAAAAATATTTAAAAAATACATATAAATTAGTTTTTCTTTGTCCAGAACACTGTATTTCCAGCATGCATGTTAAAGAAATAATAAAGCATAGGCAATTTGCGAACTTTTTAAAATTTTTAAAACTGTTCGATTCTTTAAAAACTTGTTTCTTGTTAAAATTATGCGCGTCAAATTTTTTTGCAAAAGCACAAATTAAACGAAAAATACTTACGAAATATATTTAAATTAGTTTTTCTTTGTCCAAAACACGGTATTTCCATTGTACATTTTAAAAATATAATAAATCATAGAAATTTTGCGATGCACTTTTTTTTTTTTTTTTTTTTTTTTNTTTTTTTTTTTTTTTTTTGGAACAGAGAGAATCTTTTAAAGCTGGTTACATCTTACATTATGCGCGTCATATTGCATGAAATTGCCCGCACATAATGAGAAATATTCTAAAAATATCTTTAAAATAGATTTATTTAGTTCTAAAAACACACAATTGTCAGCGAATATCCTTAATATAAAAAGAATGGACATTTAGAGAATTTTTAAAAGTTTTTGGAATTGCGCAAATCCTTTAAAAAGTGGTTTTATGTCAAAAAGCGAGTCGGAGTTTTTGAAAAGGCCCATATTTATCGAAAAATATCTAAAAAGTATTTTTAAAATTGTTTTACTTTATCCAAAGCGAAATATTACCACAGTCATATTCAAAAATTAGAAAGCACGGAAAATTAGCGTATTTCTTCAAATATTTTGAACAATGCGATTCCTGAAAAAGTGATTACTTGATAGAATTTAAGAGTCATATTGTCTGTAAATGCCCGTACATAATTAGAATTATTCTAAGAATATATTTAAAATAGTTTTACTTTGTCTAAAACATATAATTTTCAGCGCAGATGACAAATACGAAAAGACCAGACACTGAGAATTTTTTAACACTTTTTGAATTTAAAGAATCTTTTAAATCAAATATCATGTTAAAATATACACATAATTTTTTTCTTCCATTAAACCACATATTTAAAAAGAAAATTCTTAATACATTTTTAAATTAATTTCACTATATTTCCTGCATGCATTTTCAAAAAATTATTTAAAACGGACAATTTAAATAATTTTAAAAAGTGGGATTTTTTGAAAAATTGGTTACATGTTAAAATATGCACGTCATATTGTCTGAAAAGTCCCATACATAGTTCGAAATATTCTAAGAATATATTTAAAATAGTTTTATCTCGTCCTAAAACACGCAATTATCAGCGCAGATGAAGAATGTAAAAAGAACGGACACTTGAAGAATTTTTAAAAAACTTTGGAATAGCATGAATCTTCTAAAACTAGTTTCATGTTAAAAAATGCGAGTCAAATATTTTGAAAAAGTTCATATTAAACAAGAAATACTTAAAAAATACATTTAAATTAGTTTTTATTTGTGCAAAACAAGATATTCTCAGCTTGCATATCAAAGAAATGATAAACACGAACAATTTACGAATTTTTAAAAATGTTTTGAAAAACAAGCAGGATTCTTTAAAACTGATTTCTTGTTAAATTATGAGCGTCATATTTTTTGAAAATGCTCATATTAAACGAAAAGTTCTTAAATATATTTAAATTTGCTTTTGTTTGTTCAAAGCATGATATTTCCAGCATGCATATTAAAGAAATAATAAAGCATGGACAATTTGAGAATTGCTCTAAAGTTTTTGAACCGGGCGATTCTTGAAAAACTTTTCAAATGTTAAAATATGCGTGTCATATTGTGCGAAAATGCCTATACATAGTTAGGAATATTCGAAGAATGTACAAAAAATAGTATTATTTTGTCCCAAACAGGCTATTTTCTACGCATAAACGGAATATAAAAAAACGAATATTTTAAGAATTTTTAAATTTTTTTTAAATGCACGAATCTTTTGAAACTGGTTTAATATCAAAATATTTTCCTCAAATTTTCTTAAAAAGCCAATTTTTATCGAAAAATATATAATATGTATCTTGAAAATGGTTTTACTTGATCAAAGTAGCGATTTGCGAATTATTTTAAATTATTTCGATTTTTGTAAATCTGGTTACACAATAAAATATGAGCGTCATATTGCATAAAAATGCACATATAAATGCAGAAATATTTGAAGAATATATACGAAACAGTTTTATATTGTCCCAAACCCGCAATTCTCGGCGCTGATACGAAATAGAAACAACGGAAAATTTGAGAATTCTTAAAAAAAAAATTTTAATATTGAGAATATTTTAAAATTAATATCAAAATGAAATATATTTATGAAAAGTTCAATATTCATGAAAAAGTCAATATTCATGAAAAGATATGTAACTAGTATTTCTAAAATAGTTTTATTTTATCCAAAAACGATATTTCTCTAGTGTAAAGAAATAATTAAGCACGGACAATTTAAGAATTTTTCAAACAGCGTGCTTCTTAAAAAATGGTTTTATGTTAAAATATAAGCTCCAATTTCTTTTTTTAAAAGAAACCCATAATCAGCAAAAAGTACTTAAAAAATATTTTTAAAATTATCAGAGCGGATGAGTAATGGTAAAAGAACAGACACCGAGACTATTTTAAAACTTTTTTAATGTTAATAATCTTTTAAATCTAATATCACGTTTTGTTATAATATGCGCGTTAAATTTTTGAAAAAGTCCATGTTAATCGAAAAACAATTAAAAAATATATTTAAATTAGTTTTTCTTTGCAATCACCACGATATTTCCAGCATGCATTTTAAAGAAATAATAAAGCATGGACAATCTGCGATTTTTTTAAAATTTTTTGAACAGCGAGATTCTTTAAAAATTGGTTTCTTTATAAAACATGGGAGCCAAAGTTTTTTTAAAAAACTCGCATTAAACGAAAAATACTTTACAAAATATATTTAAATTAGTTTTTCTCAGTCCGAAGCACAATATTTCCAGTATGCATATTAAAGAAATAATAAAGCATGGACAATCTGCGATTTATTTTAAATTTTTTGAACTGCGAGATTCCTTTAAAATTGGTTTCTTGTTAAAATATACGCGTCAAATGTTTTGAAAACGCTCATATTCAATGAAAAATACTTTACAAAATATATTAAATTTAGTTTTCTTTGTAAACACCATGATATTTCCTACATGCATATTAAAGAAATAATAAAGCATGGATAATCTGCGATTTTTTTTAAATCTTTTGAACAGCGAGATTCTTTAAAAATTGGTTTCGTTATAAAATATGGGCGCCAATGTTTTTTAGAAAGCTCATATTAAACGAAAAATACTTTTCCAAATATATTTAAATTAGTTTTTCTCTGTCCGAAGCACAATATTTCCAGCATGCATATTAAAGAAATAATAAAGCATGGACAATCTGCGATTTCTTTTAAATTTTTTGAACAGCGAGATTCTTTAAAAATTGGTTTCCTTATAAAATATGGGCGCCAATGTTTTTGAAATAGCTCATATTAAACGAAAAATACTTTACAAAATATATTTAAATTAGTTTTTCTCTGTCCAAAGCACAATATTTCCAGCATGCATATTAAAGAAATAATAAAGCATGGACAATTTGTGAATTTTTTTAAATATTTTGAACAGCCCGATTCTTTAAAAACTGGTTTCTTGATGAAAAAAGCCCTTCAAAGCTTTTGAAAAAACTCATATTAAACGAAAAAAACTTTAAAAATTATTTTTTTATTAGTTTTTCTTTGTCCAAACCACGAAACATGTATATTAAAGAAATAATAAACCATTTGCAATCTGTGAATTTTTTAAAATTTTTTGAACATCCCGATCGCTTAAAAACTGGTTATGTATTAAAATACGTGAGTTAATATTGAATAAAAATGCCTATACATATAATTATAAATATTTTAAAAGTATATTTAAATTATTATTTTTTTGTTGTCAAACACCGAATTAACTGTGCAGATATGGAATATTAAAAGAACGGACATTTTGAATATTGTGAATCTTTTAAAACTAATTTCATATTAAAATATGTGCGTCAAATTATATGTATATATATATATATCTATATATATATATACATTGGTTATGCTTAAAAAGCATTGACATTGTAAATTCATAGTGGTGTGGCAGTTGCATATTGAAAAAGATACAGAAACATGGAGAAATAATAGAATTTTATTAAAGTAAGCGACGAAGCTCCCAAAAATGAGAACATTACATGCTGGTGGATAGATAGAGAATAGGACGATTGACTTTGGAAAGAGGGTTTTAATATCTTTCTGGACAATATATTTAAATATCAATTAGGTCTTAGTAAGGTGGGACTGATCAATTTCCTAAACTAATAAAGACCCATCATCGCATTTTCTGAGATGATTTGATGAATATTATTACTTTCTTTGTGGGAAAGGCTTTAAATGATTGCTCATTAGGTATAAGCTCTATTTATGGGTTATATTGAATCTAAGATTCTTTTAACGTTGATATATATACACAGGGATTTGACACAATGGAAACACTTCTATGACAATTCCATTTTTTAAATTTCTCGAGAAATAATTAAAGAATTACAACTGTTAAATTCAAAACTCTTTAGATCATGCAATTTCTCATACTTATAGATGAAGATTAAAGCCTTGAGAGTTTTAGGGATCTCCAATAAATAACAAACTGAAAATATTGCTTTTGAACATCATATGCCAGAAATTGTAACAATAAATTGTAACCACCAATTGTAACAATAAATTTATTTGTAACTTGTAGCATCTACTTTTCTTATCAAATGAAATGATTGCCCAAAATTTCGTTATCCTATGTAAAATATTGATGGAGATGTCGACATTTTTTTATAAAAAAAATTAATTGTTTTGTCTTAACTTTTCTTGCTATAGTTGTAAAATATACTCAATAAAATTAGACAAGATTTTCGGAACAATTTAAAATTAATTCCAAAATTATTGCTTTAAAATTTGAGGTGGGTAGGTAGGTACTTTATTTACGTCACACTAGAGCTGCACAATGAGCTATTGGCGACGGTCTAGGAAACATCCCTGAGGATGATCCGAAGACATACCGTCACAATTTTGATCCTCTGCAGAGGGGATAGCACCCCTGCTTCGGTAGCCCGACGACATGCGCGTGAAGTCGAGCACTTTACGGTAGAAGTTTAACGAGGACCAATACCGCAGACCCTCGGTCCCTACGCAGACTAATCCAAGTGGTCACCCAGCCGCACACTGACCGCAGTCAGTGATGCTTGACTTCGGTGATCTGCTGGGAACCGTGTCTTAACGATCAGTCCACTGCGGAACTTTAAAATTTGAGAAAAATTCGTTTAAATTTGAGTTAGATATTAGTATAATTTTATAACTTACTCAGCCTTACTTACATTGGACTCGAATATGCAGTGGATTGCTGGATCCTTCTCCTACGTCATTGTGGGCATGGCATGTGTAGTTGCCGGAATGAGCTCGCCTCACCTTTTGCAGCAGAAGCGTTCTGTTAAGAATAACGAAACCAATACTTCTGTAGAATGTTAGGGAACGATTCTCAAATCTCCAAGTCATGTTGAGGATGGGGGGATTCGATTCCACTCTACACTCCAGGTAGACATTCGAACCTTCCCTGATGCTCAACACGTGGCCAAGAGTCAGGTTGAGACGTGGCAAAACTAGATCGAAATCGAAACAATAAGAAATCAAAACACCATGACCAAACACAAAGGATATAATAAACTAACATGTACGGTGAGAAAAATATAAACTGACGACTCCGAATAACTTTTGATCTAATGATCGGATCTTCACCTTCAATCTTAAAGGTGACCTGAAATATGATAATTAATTAATACAGACGATAATTCAAGTTACGAAATCAGACACTAACACTCAATAAACATACCATTTTTTAGTCGGATTCCGAATTCTCACCCCCAAAATATAGGGGTAGCCGCTATCTGGGAAATATGGTACTGCAGCGGCTGCTGCTTTTAAGCCAATTTCATGCTGAATGCCGAAATGTGNCCAAAGTTTGAATTAACCCTTTAATGTCATATTTACTTTTTGTGTTTTTCGCCACATATCGAAAAAATTTTAAGCGAATTAAAAAAAATTTTTAAGCGAATTAAAAAAAAATTTGCATACAATTATGAAATTCACCTAACCAAAGATAATTCTATACAAAAACAACTTTTAGTGAGTATTTAATACTTTTTATTAGTTTATATTATAATAGTCGAAAAATTTTGAGCCGTAATGCATAAAAATATGTTTTTTCATGGCAAAATACAAAATCTGAGAAAAATTACCTGAATAGTTCTTGAGAAATTTAATTCCAAAAATACGACTTTTTCAAAATTCGATTTTTCAGAAACTATTCGAATCATTTCGATCAAATTTTGTATTTTTTCATTTGAAATTGCACTCTTTAAAATGATTTGAAAAATTGTATACCTTAAAAAATTGTTTCGCGATTATTAAATTAAATTTTAAAATAACTAACAATTTATTATTGCCATTTGCGGGTAGTTTTGGGGATTTTTAGCACTCAAATTATGCGATTTGATTTTTCAATCTATTAATATCTCGTTTATAAATTGTCTATTAACATTTAAAGTGGTTTTACGTTTGTTCCCACCAAGGGAAATAAAATCCAAAAATATTTTGTCCCTTATTGTGTTTAAATTCAAAATATGAAGCTTAAACTTGTTCGGTTGATCTGGTTGCTAATGGCAACAATCCATTTCTTCTTGTCACAAGATATTAACGCAATCCAGCCTTTCAAAACTTTTACTTTCTCGTTAATTGCAAACTTGCGTTCCGTGATTTTAAAATATAATTATATTAATAGGATTTTTGTTATTATTGCTATACAATAAAATGTTATGAAAAATATTTTTTTTTTTCTGTTCCACATCAAATATTCCAAAAGTTTTTACAAATATCATTTCGTTTTTAAATCTCCTTGTTTACGTTACGTAAATGCTTGTTTAAAGACTTTAAAAATTTGCTTTATAGTTTTGAATACGAAGAAGATATTGTTGTGTACAGCTTATGTTGAGTATTTAAGGACTAAGTGTTCTTTTTTTTTCTTTTTTTTCATATCCGTCTTTGACAGCTGAGCCAATTTTTGGGTTTACGACTACTAATGTTCAACTCCTGTAGCCTTGTAATTTTAAACCCAATCCAGAAGACTAGGGCACTCCTCTATCAAGTATTGGGAGAAATTTGCGTTTATGGTGGATTTTTTGATGGAACTAACCTGCATTTGCGTTATATATAGAGAGAAACCACAAAAACCTCCCACGGTTAACCTGGCGACAAGGGGACTCTAACCCATGGTCCGTCTACCACTGAGGAAATTTCACGTAAGCACTTCGGATTCGAACCGGAACGCTCTATCCCCTGAGCCATTGCAGCTCCAATTTCGAATTCGATCGAAAGCTAATAATCTAATTAAGTGCTCTATTTTACAAATTCTTTCTCACTTTTTTTTATTTTCATTATATCATGTTACGCTGGGCAAAAACCTACAAAATTTTGAAACTTGATCCAGAAGACAAGGGAATTCCTGAATTAAGCATTGGGAGAAATTTGCCTTCGTGGAGGACTTTTTGATGGAGCTAACCAGCATTTGCGTAGAGAGGGGAAACTGCAAAAACCTAACACGGTTAACCTGACGGCAAGGAGACTCTGACCCATGATCCGTCTACCACTGAGGATATTTTACGTCAGTACTGTNAATACTTCTTGAGAAATTGAATTCTAAAAATACGACTTTTTCAAAATTCGATTTTTCAGAAACTATTCGACCCATTTCGATCAAATTTTGTATTTTTTTCATTTGAAATTGCACTCTTTGAAATGATTTGAAAAATTGTATACCTTACGATTTAAAATTGTTTCGCTATTATTAAATTAAATTTTAAAAAAACTAACAATTTATTATTGCCATTTGCGGGTAGTTTGGGGGATTTTTAGCACTCAAATTATGCGATTTGATTTTTCAATCAATTAATATCTCGTTTATAATTTGTCTATTAACATTTAAAGTGGTTTTACGTCTGTTCCCACCAAGGGAAATAAAATCGAAAAATATTTTGTCCCTTATTGTGTTTAAATTCAAAATATGAAGCTTAAACTTGTTCGGTTGATCTGGTTGCTAATGGCAACAATCCATTTCTTCTTGTCACAAGATATTAACGCAATCCAGTGTTTCAAAACTTTAACTTTCTCGTTAATTGCAAACTTGCGTTCCATGATTTTAAAATATAATTATATTAATAGGATTTTTGTTATTGTTGCTATACAATAAAATGTTAGGAAAAATATTTTTTTCTGTTCCACATCAAATCTTCCAAAAGATTTTACAAATATCATTTCGTTTTTAAATCTGCTTGTTTACGTTACGAAAATGCTTGTTTAAAGACTTTAAAAATTTGCTTTATAGTTTTGAATACGAAGACATCCATTGTTGTGTACAGTTTATGTTGAGTATTTAAGGACTAAGTGTTCTTTATTTTAAAATTTTTTTCATATCCGTCGTTGAACAGCTGACCCAATTTTCGGGTTTACGACTACTAATGTTCAACTCCTGAAGCCTTGTAATTTTAAACCCAATCCAGAAGACTAGGGGACTCCTCTATCAAGTATTGGGAGAAATTTGCATTCATGGAGGATTTTTTGATGGAACTAACCTGCATTTGCGTTATATAGAGAGAGAAACCACAAAAACCTCCCACGGTTAACCTGGCGACAAGGGGACTCTAACCCATGGTCCGTCTACCACTGAGGAAACTTCACGTCAGCACTTCGGATTCGAACAGAAACGCTCTATCCCCTGAGCCATTGGGGTTCCAATTTCTTATTCGATCGAAAGCTAATACTCTAATTAAGTGCTCTACTTTACAATTTCTTTCTCACTTTTTTTTTCATTTTCATTACATCATATTACGCTGAGCAAAACCTATTGAATTTAGAAGCTTGATCCAGGAGACAAAGGAACTCCTGAATTAAGTATTGGGAGAAATTTGCCTTCGTGGAGGACTTTTTGATGGAGCTAACCTGCATTTGCGTAGAGAGGGGAAACCGCAAAAACCTAACACGGTTAACCTGACGGCAAGGAGACTCTGACCCATGATCCGTCTGCCACTGAGGATATTTTACGTCGATACTGTGGTCGGTGCAAGCCGGATGCGGAATTCGTATCGACCAGACATCGCTGGGATTCAAACCCGGTTCACCACATTAGAATAATAAAATACCTAATAAAATCCCGTTACATGTATGTTTAAGTATAAAAGTATTGCATATAAACTCATGCAAAACATGCAAGCATTAAGAAACTACAGTGCGTCAAATAATTTGGTCTTCTTCTTCTTCAGGAGCGCAACAGCCCTTTGCAGGCCTTGGCTGCCTCAACAGCACGCCTTCTCCAGCTCCCTCTGTCCATGGCAACTCCCCTCCAGTTCTTAAGTTTTAGGACTTTGAGGTCGTTTTCGCTGTCGTTGACCAATAATTTGGTCTAATTAATATAATACCTGACATAATAAATATTCTATATTTGTATAATATACAATCTAATTTGTCCAATAGTCGAATTTTTATTATATATCGTGTCGTTTAACCAATTAATACACAAACGTAAACGAGTGCAAACCGGTTTCAGTATCGTAAAAACAATAAAGCTGTGTAGTATCACCTGATAATTAAGATTTTGCATAGAATCTTATAGAGCGTCTAATAATTTGGAAAGGTTTCTGTAGATTTGAAACCTCACCGTCGATTTGTAACAATTGAAATTACTCTAAGTAAATCGATCGCGATTGTCGATAGCAATAGCTTCTCCTTTTGCGATGAGAAATATTTTGGCAGATACCTAAATAAAACATAACCTCCCCTATTTTTGCGAACATCACAAAAATAACGAGTTCAACCTCTCCTGACTCACATTCCATTTAGATGGGATGAAACTATCTTTTTTTTTCCTCTTTCATATCCGACCGATCAGACGCTTCAAAGCGAAAAATGTTTCCATAGTAACAATGAAATCTCAGACGACGACTTAAAGGAATCTCGAATGGAAACATATTTCTTTCTTTTTACACGAAATCTTCGAAATGTATCGTTGCCATCAATTTTCCTTTGTTGAAAAAGACAACAAAATAAGATCTTTTAATTTTTTTTCCTCTTCTGCTGTCTGTATTAGAACATTTAATAAATTCTACGGACAATACAAAAGCAAACTCTAAGTGTTTCCTGAATGTTCTACCATAAAATATTACAAAACGACTGTTCTTTTACTCTATATCATGAAAAGATCTAACGATTCATTCGAGTAAAAAAACGTGAGCAGAAGATATTTATATTAGAAATTGTCATTAAATTAAATAAAAGAAATATTACAAATGAACGTCAAATATTAAATTTTTAGTTTCAAATACGATAGCCAGCGGTTGCAATAAAAATTTGGTGAAAAAAACAGGTAAAAAACAAGCGAAAACAGGTTAAAAACAAGTGATCTTTCATACAGGTGAAAGAGATGAACAGTAATGACGCATCAGAAATTGTAAAAATATAAACTTCTGGAATAAGAAATTGCGTTTCAAAGTTTACGGTATTTATAGCCCTCCAAGCAACAGCAATTTTAACCTAGATACGTTGACCTAATTCAAAATTGTTTTAATTAGGAACTGTGCAGCAATAAAATTTTTTTTTTCTATCGTTTAAAGTTCTTATAGTTTATAAGCATAAAATTCAAAAACATTTTTAAAAACTTCACATAATCATGATAAAATAACTAGTTTCTGATAAATATTGCAGAGAAAATAGTGAAAATCATGCATTTTTTGTAATTTATAACGCGAATTGACACGGTAAAGAAAAATTATCTTTTTAAAAGAAAGAAAAATTAAGCACTTTTTACAACTCCGAATAAATAAAGCACCTTTAAGGGCTTTTGAAATACGTATATCAAGAATAAGCATCTTTAAGCACTTTTAAAAAACGCTACGTATCCTGTACAATTATTGTAGGAAATTTCAATGCAGCATCTCCAAACTGGGGTCACACCAATAAGAATCAGCTAGCGCTGATTGAGAAAGACTTTATAGACGTTAACGCATTAGTTTATGACAGAGATGATACAAACACTTTTATTTCCCTTATTTAGGAAGTTCGACTGATCCAGACCTAAGTATAGTTTCAGAAACAAACGATGCAAAAAATACTTGCTAGGTGATCCAGTTAGAATGCTTAAGACCTCGATTTCAACAAAGTTGAAAAAACATTAAACCTCCTTCAAAAATTATGTGGAACTTAATAAAATCCAGCTAAAGAAAAAAATAAGTTGTTGTTGTTGTAGTTTATTTTACGTTGCACTAGAGCTGCACAATAAGGTATAGGCGACGGTCTGGGAAATATCCTTGATAATGGTCCGAATACATACCATCACAATTTTGATCCTCTGCTAAAGGGATGGCATGGCACCCCCACTTCAGCAGCCCAACTACCTGCATGCGAAGTCTAGCACTTTACAGTAGAGCAGCTTAACGAGAACCTATACCGCACACCCTCAGTTCCTACGCAGACTGATCCAAGTGGTCACCTACCCGTGCACTGTCCGTAACCAGTGATGCTTGACTTCCGTGATCTGCTGGGAACCGTTTCTTAACGATCAGTCCACTGCGGGAAGCAAAAATAAGTAACTTAATAATCGTAACTTCACTATACTTCGACTTTCACTATATTTTATTTTATATTTCATATCCGTCGTTGATCTGCCGACGCAATTTTGGGTTTGCGACTACTAATGTTTAGCTCCGTAGCCTTGTAATTTTGAACCCAATCTAGAAAACAAGGAAACTCCAGGATCAGAACCCCCAGAGGCATTGATTTGTTATGGGAACATAGAAGACTTTGTTACTCCACAGATTTAACGTGCATCAGTCACCATTTACTACACGGGGAGTCTTTGGCAGGCCTGGGATCGAACCCACGAACTCTTGGACATGGGCCCAGTGCCGACTTTCACTATAATTCTTCAGTGTGGGAGGAAGAATATCCTACGAGGAAAATTGAAAACATATGACATTTGGAATGAGCTATATTTCGTCAAACAAAAGGTCACCAGAGATCGAACAGGACAGAGAGCTGAGAAAAATTGATCATAAAACCGAAACGGAATGCCACCTAGATGTTATTGCATGGAGACGTCAAAAGGCTATCATGAAGAAAAAAAATACTTGAAGCCAAAAGAGAAACTTGGAATAATTTTCTCAATAAGATAGACTATCAAGTAGAAGGACAAAAAGTATATAGTTTGATCAACAACAAACGAACCCAAAATGTAAACTATCTAGTGGTTTTTGGAGACAAAGATATTCGAAATCCAAAGTTAATTGCTAAAAAATTCAACGACCTCTATTTAAACCAAACAACAAAAGAATAGTGAGAGGACACGGCTTAAAATAAAATTTTAAGAGAGAAATGTTTTAGATCTAATTTTAGTAAACGAATTCACAATTGCAGACTTCAACTAAGCAATTTTATTTTATTTTACAACCGCTCTTGCACGACCGACCCAAATCTGGGTTTACGACTACTTATGTTCAACACCGTAAGCTTGTAATTTTACACCTAATCTAGGAGACAAGAGAACTCCTACATCAAGCATTGGTAGAAATTTACCTTCGTGGAGGACTTTTTGATGAAACTAACCCACATTTACGTTACATGGAGAGGAACACCACGTGAACCTCCCACGGTTAGCCTGACGGCAAGGGAACTCTAACCCATGATCCGTCTACCAATGAGATTATTTTACTTCAGCACTGTAATCGGTGCATACCGGATGCGGAATTCGTATCAACCAGCCATGATTAGGCTTCGAATCTGGTAACTTCATTCGAAGGCGAACCCTCTATCCCCTGAGCCATCGCGGCTCAAGATAGAATTTGAATTGAAGATGGTTGTTGTTGTTGTAGTTAATTTACGTCGCACTAGAGTTGCACAAAGGGCTATTGGCGACGGAATTGAAGATGGATAACGTTATAATAAGTAGAAAAAATTTTACAAAGTATCTAAGTGTAATATTATATACACTGTAAAAAATCTGGGTAAATGTTTAACCAATACTTGGTGCAAAGTTTTTAATTGCACCATTAATTGCTAAATATGATCGAAAAATACGTTCATAGCACAATCGATTGCACCAAACTTTCGTACTATGAGAGGCACAAGCTTAAACTGCGACCGATAACTGTTGACTTATGGACGATTTTGTTGTTGTTTTGTAATCTCTTGCAAGTTGTCTTTGAAATCGTCTATTTTTTTTTCTACAGGTAAGTAAACGTCTCTTATTTATTTGCATTAATTACAGTTCATAATAAACGGTAAATACTGCAATCTTAAGCAGCACAGCTTTCCGCCAAATTTACTGATGGTGAAAATATTCTAGGTCCGTGTTTCAATTGCATTCTACCGAACAAAAACAATCGTGTGTACTTTCTGTTAGGATTAAAACTTTTCATCAATATGCTTATGTTTTGATTTTTATGTTCTATATTGCTCATTTTCATTTGTAAGGTCACATAATTACACGAATATTTGTCTATACATTCTTAAATACCTTTGTTGTTAGATTTTCAATACGAATTATACTCTGTTCAAATTAACACTAGAGGCAGTCGTTGTCATGGAAACTGGGTTTCTCTTTGGCGCACGAGGTAGGGAAAAAACAAAACAAGGAAAGTGCCCAATATTGGCGTTAAAGAAAGCAAAGTGTTATTTTTTTAATTAACCAAAAATCTTATTGAAATTTTGAACAAAATACTGACCAGAAAAAGATTTGTTTTGGTACATTTCGAAATACACTGATTTCTTTTTATAATTTTTTTTAAATGGATTTTCTTATTAATATTTTTTAACTAAGCGAAACAAATTTCAAATGAAACAAAGTATCGTATTTAAAAACTTAATATATGTATTTTTTTATTAAATCTAAATATAAAAAAACTTAGATGCTCATAGAAACTTTGCTTTCAATACTTATTTTTCCATGAATTGTTATTTTTTTTGCAGATTTATGTATATTAATTTCGCCCACATTTGTGTTTTGTGAGGGAGGGAAAAGACAACATAAGCATAAATCGAACGTTATAATGAATCATGAAAAACTTCACATGTATTTATAATATTTACATTTTTTTTAAATAATTTTTTAAAACTTTTATTTTAATTATAAAAGTAAATTTTTTTTTATTCCGAAATATATCTGCTTCTATGAAACAGAAGAACTTTAGTTATAAAGACAATCCTCACAAACAGTATGATGTGGAGTTTTAATACCATCGACATGAATACTGCTTGTGTGTTTATCAGCAGCCATACCCCGAACAGTGCAAAGCCTATTGATAAAAATAATTATTCTGCCGAAATTACCAGAATTCCAGAGGGTTATAAACAGTTTTTTTCAAACTACAAAAGTACTAGTTTCAAGAATAGCTTTGAGTGAATATTTGTACTTTTCTCATGAATGCTGGGTGATTTTTATAAATATGTAAAAAGTATAATATACTTAAATTTTAAGATTATTATTTTGCATAAAAATTATTACATTCGGTCTATGTATACAAACATCAAGGTGATTGTAAATGTATAAATTATGTTTGAATATTGATCTGGATCTGTATTTTTTTTGTTATTATTTCCAAGTTATGTCATTATTTTCACATTTCTTAATTTGCTTCAAATTAATTACTTCCCTAGGTCAATGTAATTAACATTGGAATGTTTCGTTAATAAGAGTTTGGGGGTTGACCAATTCAATGTTTGTCTTCTCTTTTGTATGAATTTTTATTTGTGAAAGAATTATTTCCCTTTTTAAATAATAAAATAATTTCAGAATACATAGTAATAAGAATTTGCTTCAGCTTAAATTCTTCTTTAAAACATTAGTCGTACTTTACTCTATAGCATCTGTTGGTGCTTTTACAAATAACATGTAAAAAAGAATTTTAATTTTATTTAATTTATATAATATTGCATTTTTAATTTTTTTCCTNTTTTTTCGTTTTTATATATTTAGGTAATTAAGTTATAATTTAATTTATATAAATTTGGTCCTCTACTTTGCATACTAAATAATAAAGAAAAGTTACACTAAAGTGTAACTGATCCATATTTGGTTTAATTAAATAACCCACTTATGATAGCACCTTTTCTCTTAATTTGGGATAAATAAAATATCAATTTATGATACAATTTTCTGTTTTTATTATAAATTATTAATAATGATTAGTTTTAATGATAACTTTCTCTGCTTTTTGGCTCTTTAAAAATGCTTGATGAATGTGCTCATGGTGCGTGGCGTTTTTAAAAAGTGCTTAAAGGTACTTATTTTCGGTTTCCGTTTTTTAAAAGCCCTTAAAGGTGCTTTTTTATTGGGTGTTTTTAAAAAGTGCTCAATTTTCTCTTTTCGAAAATGAGATTTTTTTTCTTTACCATGTCGATTTTCGCCACAGATTAAGCAAAAGCGTGCTTTTCACATTGTTCTATTCAACGTTTTAATAATTCATTTGACCACAATTCATTTTGGCTTAAATTCGGTCCGTAGCTTTTAAAGGCGCCAATCATTTTATATGTTTGATAAATTACTTTGAATTCCGCAAGTGAGCTAGGTTCGGTGAGATTATTGCACTCGCAGGTGCAACGCAGCTGCATTTGCATCTCAATTTCAGGCTTCAATTTCCACCCTCTGATATCGAACCGAAAAATATCTTTATCATTTTATAATGACAAATCTAATCAAGAAAGGAGTTTTTTTTGTTGTTAGAAACTAGTTATTTTATCATGATTATGTAAAGTCTTTGAAAATTATTTTGTATTTTGTTAATGTATATAGTGCTTAAAAAGTACTTAAAAGGTGCTTATTTTTTGTTGAAAATTTCTCTACACACCCTGGGTGCACCCTTACCCTGCTTTTTAGCTTCTAAAAAATACCTAATAATGGTGCAACCTTCCCCGCTTTTAGATCCCTTTAAAACATTTATTTTTGGTGAAACCTTTCCCTGCTTTTAGGTTTTTTTTTCTTCAAAATACCCATTTTTGGTGCAACCTTCTCCCATTATTTGGAGCTGGTGAAAACACCAATATATAGTAAAACTGATCACCATTTTATGTAGCCAGGAAATGAAAACCAAAGTTTAGCGCAATATAGCTCGAATTTTTTTTTACAACGTATTGAATTAAATTTCGTTGACCAACAGAAAATTACAGCAGAAAAGGTAGAAGATAGAATCTAAATGATATACGATACAACATGTATGTTAAACCCATAATCAAATACGGTAGTGAGGCCTTGATCTCTGCGACAAAGAACAGTAATGACGTATTAGAAAAGACTCAAAGACTTGTAATCAAAACTACCCTATTTGAAGAGAACTAATGCTATGCAAGAAACAAAAGCCTTACATTGCACATCTAAAGTCGTTTCTGTTTCCATCAACTTTTTCGGAAGGGCAGGGTTAGTAGCTCGACACACCAGCAACCGGCCGTTGTCAGCCCACGTGGGAGTGAAGTGAAGTGCGCTCAACGTTACGTTACCGTCGTCGGCCAAAAGTTCGGAGCTCCCTTCCAGTTTCTTCCCGTCGATCCACCAGGATGTGAGTGCCCGAGGTCTCGATCCTCTCGTCTGGCAGACGACTCCTTGCTCTTCGCCAGCCCTGATGAATTTTTCTGGAAGAATTATTTTCACTTCTTGAGGAGCCACTGAAATGCAATAGAACTAATATCATTGATAGCTAATAATATTGCATTAATGCAATAGAACTAATTATTATGCATTTTATAACTTAATGATGTATGAACTGAATACCATTAGTACTCAAGAAAGCATTATATTAAATGAATACCCGTGATTTGTACTGGGGGAAAAAAAATTAAGTAATCTATAAATCGGATCAACATTAAGAAATCAAGCACAAAACTTAAAGACTAACAGAATTTATTAGCTGAAACAGTTATTTTTCTATATATGTTACTGTGAATGAACTAAACAGGTGGTTATGGTCATCCACTGGTGAATGTTGACAATCACATAGTCGCTTTGGTAAATGTTCGAAATATAACTATGTCTAGTTAAGTGCCACTGCCCGGTATGCCCTACGTCAATGTTTTTTTAAAAGATCAGTGCCCCTTCTCGGTGTGCATTTGTCCGGTATGTCTTACATCAATATTTTAAGATCAAATACCACTGCCCAGCATGCATTTAACCGATTCTCTGAGCAATAATGTTTCTGCTGATCTCTCCTCAGCAGATATTAAAATATCGAATAAGTTAAATAATTTCAATGGATAAATTAATATCATATCGGATATAACGAATATGTCGGATAGTCACTAAAGCGACTATGTAATTGTTGACATTCATTGGTGAAAGTCGACATTCTCTTGCTTTCAGACATTCGCGGTGACATACGTATTACAAGCTGAATTCCGTTTCTTCGTGCAAAAAAAGAATAAATAAATCAGTACTAAAGTGAACAACATTACAAAATCATACTCAAATTTGAAAGAAAAATACCGGCAAAAATAATAAAGCTAAAATAATTCCAACGTTTTTATTTATTATTATTTGTTGCCCTTCACAGTGACTTTACATTATTAGATTAAGCAAAACCTGTATTTGCCGCTGTGGTAGGCACCGAAATTACTCATAAAATACTTTGTACGCATGAGTACATTTGGTACAGATCAAAACTGCAATAATTCCAATAGTGCCTATTACCGAAAATAAGCATCATTGATGCCAACAATAGTATGGCGATTTGTTACTTTCTCCATTACAAATAAATGCATTTTCTCTAGCAATTTTAGTTTTTAGTAAATAGCTTATTTTTTTAATTCAATTAGTACCAATAACCGTGGTAGCTTACGGGATAGGGAGTTCGCCTTGTAATGAGGTGACCCGGGTTCCAATCCCAGCGATGGCTGGTCAATACGAATTCCACATATGGCTTGCACCGACCACAGCGCTGACGTAAAATATCTTCAGTAGTCGACTGATAATGAGTTATAGACCTCGGGAGATTTTCGTGGTCTTTTTCTCCCTGTAACGCAAATGTGGACTGCTACCTTCATAAGTACTCCACGAAGGCAAGATGTCTCTCAATACTTGATCCAGGAGTTCCCTTGTCTTCTGGATTGGGCTCAAAATTACAAGACTACGGCGTTGAGCATTGGGAGTCGTAAACTCAAAATTTAGTTGGCTGTTCAACGACGGTTATAAAATAAAATACTTTGTACCTATTGCCGAAACTAATTTAGTCTCATTTTTGTCAATTAATGGTTAGTTTTTACGGTTCTCCCAAACAGCTCCAGGTTCAGTTGATTCCAAATAAAAGTTCCATATTTAGCTGATTCCAGATAAATGCTCCATATTAAGGATTTGAGGATGCAAATGAATCTTAAGATTTATCGGCAATAAATACGTAAAATAAAGAGAGTAAAAAAATTAATTGCAAGTTCCCAAGAAAAATAATTTTGACCAAGATTATGTCAATAATATTTTTATTATTAAAACTTAAAAATTATTTGAAAAGCATAAAAATGTCTCTGTGTACATTATTCACTTTGAAATAATTAATTGTATCGCATATTTAAATGCAAAAAAAAAATTATCCAAAAAAGAATCATTATTCATCCCAAATTTTTCTAAAGATTTGCATTTAACGTATAATAAATTCACGGTTTTAAAAATGAAAGCGTGTTGTTAAAATTCCTTTAAACACAAAAATAAAAGCACAGGAAGTTATGCCTTTCAAGCATTTCCAGAGCATCTGTTTTTTCCCTTACAAAAATAACTAAACAATATCTCTCGTTTACAGAAGGCATCTTAAATGTTTTACAAGTAACGCCAAACCTTATTTATATGCTGAGGAAAAAAAATAAGGTTAAAAATGATTTTTTTTTCTGCCCTTTCGCGGAATAGCTATTATGTTTTAAATTACACAGATTTCTTTAGAATTCCATGAGTATAAATTTCTCAACACACCCTTCGAAATAAGAATATTTAAATACAGTAGGACCTCGATAGTACGAAGTAATGGTGATCAAACTTACTTTCGATAAACGAAATATTTGGATAATGGAAAAAACAACATTGTTTTCTCAATCTAATCTATAAATCATAAAAATCGAATTTATTTTTTAATAAACTGCTAGAGGTATATTATTTAAGTTTAATTTTATTCGTCCATTTCTTAAATGCTGTTCTCGTAGTAGACCAAAGAAAAACAAAATCAAGACAACATTTAACATATATTTGTTAATGTGAACGACTGACATTTGTGGTTGTTGACTTCCTCCGGTGAATGTTAGCAATCACATAGTTGCTTTGGTAAATGTCACTGCCCGGTATGCGCTACATCAATGTAAGAAAACAAGTATTTTTGAACACCCTCTACCAGAAAATCAAGTTATAAGCTTGTAATTTGTATCGATTAATTAGTTCATATTTTTAATAACTACATTAAGTTTCGTAAATCTGGAGTATATATTTGTATTATGCTTTTATAAAAAATTTATTCGTTCGTCTCTTTTTTTTGTTATAACTTTATAAATATTCAGTGGAATTAAACAAAAATTTTGGAGCATTTTAAATTTAATCAAAAAATTGTTGATCTAAAATTTAAAAAAAAGAAATTCGTTAAAAACTGAGTAAGAGTGATGAAAACTCAGTGATAAAACTGAGTATTTAAGCTTCTTCTTTTACACTGCGCATGCGCAGAAAAAAAGTAAAAACCTTTTTTTTTCTTCGTAATTTTGTAGTGAATCGTACTTAGCAACTAATAAAAAAAGTTTGATTTAAATATTTTACTTAAAAATATAAAAAATTTCAGTTAATTTTCTAAGTAGTTTTTGAACTTTTTCAAATAAAACTCAAAACGATGAGGGGTTTTCTACCAATTTCATCTTGTACTATTAAATAAAATTTATTAAAAATAAGAATGTTATTGTGGGGTATCACCTAATCCCATAAAAGTATGTTTTCTTTCACTATACTATCAAATTTTGGATTCTGAACGGTTATTGTAAGGTATAATAATTGCCATTAAATGTTGTCTTACAACACAAAATAAAATTTGTGGAAGACCCCTGATTGTTTTTAGTTTCTTTTTTGAAGAGTACAAAAACTACTTAGAAAATTGCGCAAAAATTTTTAAAATTTTTAAGATATTCAAATCAAACTTTTTTCATTAGTTGCCAAATATGATTCATTACAAAATTAAGAAAATTTTTTTAAAATTTGTTTTACGCATGTGCAGTATAAAAGAAATAGCTTAAATAATCCTATCTTGCGTATTTAATCTCATAGCTTAAATACTATTCTTTTTGACAAATATTTTTAAAATTTCAGATCAACAATTTTGTAACTAATTTTAAATAACTCCAGAATTTTTGTTTTAATTTCATTGAATATTTATAAAGTTATAATAAAAAAAACGTGAGGCAAAAAAAAAACAATTTTTTTTATAAAAACTTTCAGATTTTCCATAAATATTTTAATCCAAGTTTGCGGAAGTTTATGCAGTTATTAAAAATAACAACTAAAGTGTTTTCTAATATTGTATCAATATGGCCGAAGCAAATAATATAAATAATCTAAATTAGAAACATATATTAGAAAGCACTCCTTTTTGCGGATATAACCGTATGACATTTTTTCCCGGATTTTATTAATTTTTTCTTTCCTTTTTTTTAAATATTTTTTTCTTCTCTTTTTCATTATTCTGTAACTTTGTCTATGTTTTCTTCAACTTATTTTATGAGTTCTATATACTTGCAGCTTATTCGTAGTAAATAATACTTATTGATTTTCTTAATTTGCTTGGTTTTTCTCATTTTTTTTTAATTTTTAGGATAGATGTAGATAGTCTGTTAAAATAAAAACTGTAGCCCTAAAGAAATTTAAAAAACATTTATTTATTTTGTTGTTAAATGGAGGAGGAAAACGAAATATAATCGGACGAAATATTTAGAAGAAATTTAACAAAGAAAGATTTGATTTATTTCAGACAGGCACAAAGCCATGTAAACAAACTAATTATTCAACAAAGTGTCCAAATCTCGATTTCAAATTCACAGAGCACGAAAAATTATAACGATATGAGTAAAATGCATAAAAAATAAAAATCTAAGCTAAATAAAAGACGCAGACAAAACAAAATTATATTTTAACTAATGCCATAAGGAGTTGTATTTAATTAACTTCACGTTAGTCAACATTTTAAAACTTATGTGTAGAGACTAAGCTATCGACATTTGTCAGCAATATCTAGAATACGCCCCTTTGCTTATAAGTATTCAGCTGGTGCTGGGGTCATAGGTCTGGTGGTTGTGTATCAACGGTTTACTTCTTCTTGAGTTGAGAGTATCCCATTGGCAGAAATCAGCAAGATATTATTTACAATTTAAAGCTTGTTGATTATAAATTCAATTATTTTTATGAAAAAAATGATTTTTATGAAAAAAATAGTAATTTTTACTTGATAAGTTTAGTATATATTTTTAGGAAGAGAAAAATAGATATTTATTTTAACTGTTGTTTTGGCTAGATTTGGATTATAGCCAAGTTGGTCACCAGGATNTATTTTTATGAAAAAAATGGATGAAAAAAATAGTAATTTTTACTTGATAAGTTTAATATATATTTTTATGAAGAAAAAAAAATCAATATTTATTTTAACTGTTGTTTTGGCTAGATTTGGATTATAGCCAAGTTGGTCACCAGGATGAGCGATGCTGTTCCATTTATGGCAACCCGCGCTGAAACCTCTAGATAAAGTAAGTCGATCTTTCCTTTTTAAAAGCGCATATTTGAAAGCGTTGCATTTTCATTTTTGTGTAGGATACTTGATCCGTGTTCAAATTCAATGTAATCAGTGATTCAAAAATCAGCATCAAGGTAGATTCAGTGGTTTTTTTATCAATAGTTCAGAAAATAAGTCATTGGTGAAATCAAATGTAACAAAACAATTATTTAATAAGGAAAAAGAATTAATACAACATATTAACATTTCCGTGCCTGCAAGTTCACAGCTAATTGTTGCGCTTACAGCGCCCTCTCAGTAAAAGGGTTTTACAAATACTTATTTTCTATAAAATGTAGTTCTTTTGGATCATAATTATTTATGTTTTACTTATGTTTTGTTTTCTGCGTGATTTTATCTTCACCATAGTTTGTATTTAAAAAAAAATCAGGACGCGCACGCAAGTTTGTTTTGCGAGTGCTATCAGTCAAAATGTCTAGTTGTTTTTCGCATACAGTCTCTTGGCCAAATTGTTAGACGTACTATAAGACTCTATGAAAAATCTTAGTTATCAAGTGATATTATGCCAGTGATACTATACGCGACTGAAACCGGTTTGCATTTGTTTATGTTCGATTATAAATGAGACTTTATATTCTATAAATATAGACTATTTATTATATCAGGTATTATATTAGTATATTATAATAATTAGATCAATTTATTAGACGCACTGGAGTGTTTTAATAATCACATGTTTTGCATGAGTTTATAGGCAATACTTTTATATTTAAACATGCATGTAATGCGTTTTTATACGAAATTTTTGATATAGGGTAAACCAACCAGTGAAAGAACACTACCCAGTGAAGGAACATTTCATTTATATTGATAAAAAATAAGAATTTGAAAGTTTTTCTTTAGATTGATTGGTAACGATAGCTTACTGCCAGTCATCTAGGAAGTCATCTAGCAATGTTTTGGATTACCTGGTCAAATAGACCTCTCTGGAAAAAATTTTGAATTTGTTATTATCGCTGCAACACCTTGTTTCTTTGAAAAATTATAAGGTGAGTGTTTATATTTATATGTTTGAAGTGGAATTGATTACATGTAATAGTTTCATTTTTAGCACTGTGAAAAAGGGAATTCAAAATATAGTTATTGAAGTTACGTTTTATTTTTTTAAGCATCATACCATAATGAAATACTGAGATAAGGGGGTGTTTATTCACTGGATCACCAAACGATGAAAAACCAGTGAAGGAAGTGTTCCTTTACTAGGTTTTTTTCTAAGTTAATGAAAATAAAAGATAAACTTTAATTTTCTTGTACNATGTCTTAGAATATCTCGCAAAAAGAAATGATCCAATATTAGTTAGAGCTAGTAAGGCCAAACGCTCCGTTCTTGAAGTAAAAGTGCGAGCTTTGCGCCAAAGTGACGTCACTAGAGTGACGTCGGAGGATCGGCGCAGCGAGAGATACTTCAAAGGAGTGAACCAGCCCTTCTATTCTCTTTAGCCCTGATATTTGATAGCGTTGCATTTTGCATTTTCATTTTGCGTAAGATACTTGATCCGTGTTCAAATTCAATGAAATCAGTGATTCAAAAATCAGCATCAAGGTAAATTCAGTGGTTTTTTATCAATAGTTCAGAAAATAAGTCATTGATGAAATCAAATATAACAAAACAATCATTTAATAAGGAAAAAGAATTAACACTTCCGTGCCAGCAAGTTCACTACTAATTGTTGCGCTTACAGCACCCTCCCACTTATTTTCTATAAAATGTAGTTCTTTTAGATCATAATTATTTATGTTTTGTTTTCTGCGTGATTTTATCTGTACCATAGTTTGTATTTAAAAAAAATCAGGGCGCGCACGCAAGTTTGCTTTGCGAGTGCCCAACTGTCAAAATGCCTAATTGTTTTTTGTCTACAGTCCCTTGGCCAAATTATTAGACGTACAATAAGATTCTATGAAAAATCTTAGTTATCAGGTGATACTATACCAGTGATTCTATACGCAGCTGAAACCGGTTTGCATTTGTTTACGTTCGTGTATAAATTAGACGATATATTCTATAAATATAAAATATTTATTATATCAGGTATTATGTTAGTATAATATAATAATTAGATCAAATTATTAGACGCACTGGAGTGTTTTAATAATGACATGTTTTGCACGAGTTTTTAGGCAATACTTTTATATTTAAACATACATGTAATGGTTTTTAATTCGAAATTTTTGATATACCTCCTATTTGTATTTATTTTAAACAAACTGCTTTGCAATGTTAATACACTAACGTAAACAAGTGCAAACCAGTTTCAGTCACGCGTAAAAACAATAAAGCTGTATAGTATCACCAAATAATTAAGATTTTACACCGAATTTTTAGTGTGTCTAATAATTTGGCTAGAGATTGTATAATGTAATATTTCATAACATTCTAGACTTACCATATAAAAGAATATTATTCTTCAAAGGAAAAAAAAAACTCATAAATAAGGGTTAAAGTAGAGTTCGTTTATAAAATATGAGGCCTGGAAATTACGGCGTGAAATATTCCATCCTATTTTTGACAATGGTTAGAGCAATCTTTAAGCAAATAAAAAAAAAGGAAGAAATTCTTCATGGGTAACACTTCTAACCATTAAGGCGTAAAGAAAACTCCAAAAAGATAATCTTAAGTATAGTGTCATCTTCATTTTTTCCCTCCAGATTATGAATAATGCAAGGGGTGAGAATGAGGAAAATTTTTCTTCATCTCGTTGAGAATGAGTTGCTTTGGAACGTTCTATAAAATAGAAGACTCTCTCTCTCTTAAGGTGAATTGTTTTCAAGTTTTTGCAGAAAGACTACCCAAGTTTTATTTTAAATATTTTAGATGTCTACGAAAATAACGCAACTCCTTATTTTATATTATATCTTGCTCGTTTTTCCTAATTTAAACCTTACTATTTGTGATATATTTTATTTAACGTTCAACCGGCTATGAACTACAACGTAGAGGGTTGTGAATTTTCATCCACATAGACGTCTTCTTTTAGTCTACATGGTTATATCTCAACTTTTGTTAAGAGCATAGAAAAATGCCAGTACTTGTAGCGTTATTCCCAAATTTAATTTTTTTTTCTTTGGAATATTTCTGAAACACTTCTTGAAAAGTAGTAATAAGAATGATTAATAAAAGAAATTGACAAAGCAAATTAAACAAAATTTTGAAACTAAATATAATATAACCAGGGCCGGATTAACCTATAGGCACACTAGGCACGTGCCTAGGGCCTACGAAATTCAGGGGCCTACGAAAAACTTGGAAGAAAAAAATTTGTTGACGAAAATAATTTAGCTTTAAAAACAACAAGTGTATTTTGCACAAAATTATGAAGATACAAATAAAAATATAATATTTTTCGGTAATAAATTATTTTGCAGAATCTTATGATCTAATATATTACTTTTTTGCGATTTTTGGATTCAACGAAATCTTGTATTATGCTGTCGAATTCCAAACTACGCAAAATGTCGTATTCAATAGACATAAGTGCGAGCGATGCCAAACGATCTTGATTCATTGTTGAACGCAAATAATTTTTTATCAATTTTAATCTGGAGAAAGATCTTTCTCCTTCTGCATTTGCATTCATAATTCCTTCTGCATTCATAATTTCAATAATAATTTTGCATTCATAATTCCTTCTGCATTCATAATTTCAAAAGATTTACTTTTGACAATGTTAATTTCCTTCACTTAGTTATCATAGTAGTATCATGAAAACTATGAAGCTATTTGTAGTATAAATATTTCTTGTAATTAATCTCACTATCAATTTCACTGTTGTTGTATTGTTGACGTGAAGTGTTTACATAGTTATCGATCGAACTAATCATAATGGTATTATCGATATCAACTGCAATATCGGCAGTATGTCGTTATTGCAGATAAAGTTCGATGAACAAATTTGAAAATTAAAATCCAAATTAATAAAAATGTAAAAAAAATATGCAAGAAAAGAGGGGAGGAGTGGGGGAAGGAGGGAAGGGGCCCAAAACGGCTGTGCCTAGGGCCTATGAAAAGTATAATCCGGCTCTGAATATAACTCGCATAATATAATATAAAAACACAACAATATGATTTTCAATTCATAAATTTTACAAATCTTTTACTGTATGGTATATCCCCAAACCCTCTACCCACATTTCCCTCCCTCGACTAATGTCGTAATCGGTGAAAACTTAGGATCACTAATGCCATCTATTAGGAAAATAGTGAACTAAGTATCCTAAATTAGAAACGAACTCAGCTCGGGCTTCACAAAATAGATACGTTAATTTTTCTCTTGCCCGAAGTCAAGTCGGGCATCACAAATAATGAACGTAGTAGTTGCCCGAACTGGATTCGGGCGACCCCTGGCAAGGGGTTATTCATTGTTATCATAATTTTTTTGTACTGCAAGTGTTTATTCGTAACTTTGTTCGGAACAATATTGCATTCTGTTTAAACATGTTCTTTTCCAATTTTGTTGGCCGGGATAGCCTGGTTGGCAGGGCGCTGGGCTCACGTTTGAGATAACGGGAGTTCGAATCCTGCCGTCCGAAGACTCTCCCTGTAGTAAATGGTGACTGGCTCACGTTAAATCTGTCGTGTAGCAAAATACTCCATGTTCTTATAACAAATCAAAACCTCTGGGGGTACTGAATTGGATATTGATCGTTCTCTGGTTCAGGTCAAAATTAAGATCTGTGGACGAATGAATGGATGCGTGAATGAGTCCGCCCTTTCAACGGGTGTGACGTATGGGTGTGGCAAAAGTTGAATTCTTGGCCATAGATGGCGCCCCTGGAAAACAAGAACAATCGAACCCACTCAGCCTTAATGGCCGAGGTCAACAGCAACAACATTTGAAACTTTATTGGGAACAATATTGCATTAATGTCCCGTCTTCAGGTTAAACTTGTTCATTTGTTACGAATTTCTGCCTGACTAAAAGAGGACGTTGTAATCACTCACAATAATTCCGTAATCACTTACGTGGCAGGCAATGGATTGAGCTGGATGGCTTTTTGAAAAGCCCTCTTTCGCACCATATCACATTGTTTATCAAATTTGTTTGTTATTAAATATGGTTTCTTTATTCGATGCACCCATTCGCCACTGAATCAGTCTGCAACATCATCTATAACTATATTGGTAATACCTTTACCATAATGTACCGCCTTCAACTCAAACATACTTACTAGCCTGCCATGTATATAAAAAGGACGATATACGGGAGAAAGTTTTCTTTCCAAATTCTTATTCACTTTAATTGGTATTATAGAATTGAATGTACGGAAAAAGTTAGTTCAGGCAAACCTAAAGTAAACCATAACATTTCAAAGCTTGAAAAAATATTTTAGAAATATCAATATCTGCAAACAAATTATTGCACGACTTCCAAACATCATACTCCTTAAGTAATACTGTCGTAATTGACATTTTGGAATTTCTTTTCACTATTTGAAACTTCATGGACTATTCCAGGTTTGCATGAGTCCACTTTTTCTATGCTTTTAAGTTGCTTATCAATGTGAAAGTGTCCCTAGTGGTATAGCAGCGTCAGAGACTTCCTCTATAACCTACGAAGAATTCATTATTAAATGTATGTAAAGATTTTTTTTTAATGTAAGAATTTTTTTATTAAATGTATGTAATTATATTTAAACTAATTAGTCCTTTCATATTTTTAATGATTAAAATATAGCCGTGATGACTCAGGGGATAGAGCACTTGCCTTCCAATGAGGTTCGGGTTCAAATTCCAGTGACGGCTAGAATTCGAATTGCGCCCCCGGTTCACGCCAACCACAGTGCTGAAAGCCGCTATGGTTCAGGGGATTGAGAGTTCCCCTTCCAATAAGGTAAACCATGTTCGAATCCCCATAGATGGCTAGTCAAAACGAATCCGCATCCGGTATGCACCGACCTCAGTGCTCAGTGCGTCCTCAGTGGTAGATGGATCATGGGTTAGAGTCTCCTTGCCATCAGGCTAAACGTGTGGGGTTTTCACTGTTTTATGCGAGTTAGTTCCATCAAAAAATCCTCCATGGAGGCAAAATTTCTCCGGATACTTGATCCTGGAGTTCCCTTGTCTTCTGGATTGGGTTCCAATTACAGGGCTACGGAGTTGAACATCAGTAGTAGTAATCCCAAAATTTTGGGTCGGCTGTTGAACGCCGGTTATAAAATAAAATAAACCACAGTGCTGACGTAAAAATATCCTCAGTGGTAGATGGATCATGGGCTAGAGTCCCCTTGTCGTCAAGCTAGCCGTGAGAAAAATTCATGGTTTACCTCTCCATATAACGCAAATGCGGATTAGTTCCATCAAAAAGCCCTCCTCGAAGGCGAATTTTTCCCAATACTGGATGCTAGAGCTCACTTGTCTTCTGTGTTGGGTTCAAAAGTACAAGGGTATGGAGTTTGAACATGGGTAGTTGTAAACTCAAAATTAGGTCGGCTGTTCAACGACGGTTATATAATGAGAAAAATAAAAAAATTTCATTCGCGACTGTTTTAAAAAGGAAAGTCTTGTTTTGAGCAACTGGTCAACGTTTTTCAACTCGATTTTTGAAGCAAATGAATTTTTTTCCCACTGTCAAATATAATTTTTATTAATATTCATGCACTAACGGTAAAGTAGTCAACATTTATGCTTCCTTAATCAGTGAGTAAGTTCAAAGAGAGGCAAATGCTTAACCCAAATCAATTGGGTACTTGCACTTCAAGAAGATCATGATACCCACACATGTGCCTTGTGGCAGAACTTTTTCGAGCTGTCTGCGACAAAACTCTCTAGCACTTATATTTTTCCGCTAGATACTTTTAATAATAACAAATATATATGTTAATAATTAAAAAATAACAAAAGCGCTGTCTTTAAAAAAAAACTTTTTTTTTTAATTGAACATGCAATAATTTTTTATTTTACTGATATCGGTGATATTCTCGAGTTTTGTTGGGGGGTGGGGTATGGGAACGAGCAAATTATTCGCATTTTGTAAACAATCATGACAGCGAAAAAATAATTAAAAGTCATGAAATCCTTTGTAGTAATTGCCGAAAGAAAATCGACGACGAAATCACGCGAATCGGACTCCTCCAATGCGTTTTTCGTTTCGAGATTAGGTTGTTTTAATAAATAATATCGTATAAAAAACGGATTTAAAAACAGCGGAGAAATCAATAACAATAACTACCATAATTCGATAAAATTATTGCATTGAAAAGTAAACAGTCGAATGCAAGATTCGAATTTTCCATATCGTTTGAAATATATCTGGATATTTAAAAAACCACGTGAAAATCAATATCGATAACTACTGAAAATATAATGGAAACCGATTTACGATACTATCATAGTAAATTGAGTTCTTCAAATAGTGATTATTTAAAAGCATGATTCAAATATTAAGTGTTAATTTTTGAAGAAAAGAAAAGTAAAATTCTTTACTTTTTAAAGGGAAACTTTCTCTGCAATAACTCTGTAACGTTCTGCGACAATGTCGCCGGGATACATGTGGCTTATGAAGTCAGTGCCAGCTGATAGTTTATAAACAAAATGGCTCGGTAAAGTTGAACCAAGTTTCCCCACGTGAGCTAGAATGTTAACTAACGCGAAGTTAAATAAATACAGCCCCATATCGCTCATAGAATTTGTTAAAATATAATTATTTCTTATCTACGTCTTTTATTTAACTTTGATTTATCATTTGTTAATGTATTTCATTCTTACCGTGATATATTTTTGTTTGTGTACCTGGCAACTTCCATGCGTAATTAGTTTATGTTCTGCATTGCGTCGTATAGTTTGTCTGAGCTAAGAGCTCCTCCCGCCACAAAGTCTGAGATCGTCTGGTGCTATGGAAACAAGAGTGGCGCACTTTAAGGAGGGTAGCTTCTCTTTTGGATTAACACAATATATCCCTTTTTTTCGCCGACCTGAACCGAAGCAACCCCAAAACAGTGACTCCGCACCCCTACTTGAAATAGTCATGCATCGTTACCATAGTCACCACCACAGGTCCAGACGAATGTCTGGGGAAGTTCTTATTTTAGACAAACTATACCTGTTTTAAATAGTGAAAGAATCTTTGTGAAGGAATATAAAAAGTGTCAACTCAGAGAATTGTTAGTAGACCGGTTTGGCTTACTGGAAATAGAATGGAAAGCACAGTTGCTAACGTAAACAAAAGACACTCTTCAACAACCAATCAGGATCGAGATACCATCACTTACCCATTGCTCAGTTGCATAAAACCGAAAAAATAATTTCGGTTTTATGCAACTGAATACTTACTGTTTTCTACACGCATGCATAGCTCGAGATATAAAANGATCAAAGAAGTTTGGCGACCCCTGGTCTAAGCTAAGAGCTCCTCCCGCCACGAAGTCTGAGGCCGTCTGGTGCTATGGAAACAAGAATGGCGTACTTTAAGGAGGGTAGTTTCGCTCTTGGATTAACACAATAGACCCCTTTTTTTTGCTGACCTGAGCCGAAGCAACCCCAAAACAGTGACTCCGCACCCCTACTTGAAGTAGTCATGCCTCGTTACCATAGTCACCACCACAGGTTGAGACGAATGTCTGGGGGAGTTCTTATTTTCGACAAACTATACCTGTCTTAAATAGTGAAATATATAGTGAAAGAATTGAAATCTTTGTGAAGGAATATAAAAAGTGTCAACTAAGAGAATTGTTAGTAGACCGGTTTGGCTTACTGGAAATAGAATGGAAAGCACAGTTGCTAACGTAAACAAAAGACACGTTTCAACAACCAATCAGGATCGAGATACCATCACTTACCCATTGCTCAGTTGCATAAAACCGAAAAAATAATTTCGGTTTTATGCAACTGAATACTTACTGTTTTCTACACGCATGCATAGCTCGAGATATAAAAAAAAATTCACTTATAAAGGACATTCATTGTTGCTGTTAAATGACATACTTACGATTCATGTCCAGTTTTATGGAAGCTGATTTGGGTGTTGTTGCAATTGTGTTGGAAGCTTTGCAAGTGTAGTTGGTCATCCAGTCCTTGCGTTCTATCCTGTCCACGACCATCTCGTTTCTCACGAATCCCTGGTCAGTGTCCTCATAACTGTCGTCCAATAAAACATCTCCTTTCCACCACGTGACAGATGGTAGAGGATTACCTTTGTGCAACAATTAGGTGAAAATTATTGACATACATTATGGCGGACTCTTAATACAGTCAAACCCCGTTAAAGTGAACATGTTTTATTCCTGGATATAGTGAACGAAATGTTCGCTCCCTTGCGTTGCTGTACACTTATAATATTATTTTTTGTAGATCAGTGGGTGATCGGTTAACGAACATAATCCGTTCCAAGACTATGTTCGCTATCCGAATTGTTCGTTAACCGATCATCGATTCACCATAGACTTCTACGTGAAATCGATTAATTCGTTCTGGAGACCCTAAAAAGTAAATTTAAAAAAATGTATAATTTCTTATTAAGTTTTTTAAATAATAATCCATACATATAGTTTTGCATATGAATCAGTCCTTTTCATTTTTTGCTTATGGGGCGTTGAAGAACATGTCCAATGTCGATTGCTTTTCTCTCTCTTTCAGGATTTTCCGGAAGTAATTAATAGCATTGTCGTTGTAAAAATCCCCAACCCTAATGACATCAGCTTAGTTTGGGTGCCATTCTAAGACCATTGCTTTGACATCCTCCCACTTCTTCAAAAGATCTTTAACGGCAGATGTCGGCATTGGTATCCTCTTTCGTCTTCCTTTTGTTCAGAAGGAGACACATTTCGCTGTGTTTCTTGGTGTTTTTCATTCAAAATTTCTTGGAGTTCTTCTGTCGTCAGTTAATCTACATGTCCCATTATGAGCTCTTCTATGTCATCCTCGTTCACCTCCAATTCCAGATCTCTAGCAGTTGTCAAAATTTCATCCAGAATTTCAGGGGTGTCTCCCTGATCACCTCCGTCACCTTGAACGAAGGATGGACACAGCTTCCTCCAAGCAGAAAGTAACTGTCGCTGTGTGACTTCTGACCACGGCTTTTGAATGATACGAATAGCTTCAAGAATGTCAAATTTTTCTTTCCTAAACTTTTCTGAAGTCATTGTTGAGGAGAATTCGCTTGCTTCAAAACACCAAAGAAACAGCGCGGGAGTGTACAATTTCTTGAAAGCCGCAATAACTTCCTGATCCATCGGCTGAATCAGCGAAGTCGTATTCGGAGGTAAAAACTGAACTGTCAGCCAGGGAAAGTCTGTCAACAAATTATCTTCAAGATCCTTTGGATGTCCTGGTGCATTGTCCAATAGCAGCAGTGCTTTCAACGGCAAGTCATTGGTATCAAGGTAGTCCCTGATGCTAGGGGCACAAACTAGCCATTCCTTGAAAAGATACTGTGTGACCCATGCCCTCTGATTCGATCCCCACATTACTGTCAGTTTGCTCTTAGTTATGGAATTTTTTTGAATGCTCTGGGATTCTCAGNGCAGAGTATTCATTAGTCACTCATAATATATATGTTTAGAATCCTCATCTGCAGATACACATTAAAAAGAAAAACAATATGGTATAAGTTTACAATCCTGTTTCTTTGGCGACTGTTTATATTATTAAAAAAACAGGTAAAATGAATTAAAAGTGAGATTTTCTAATGAAAATAATAGAGATAGAGATAATAGAATAACTGAAAGATTTTGCATACAGTGAAAGCTCCAAGATACAGAGCCCAATCCAAGGGGTACCCCTATTCTTTTCCTTAGTCATAGATATTTGAGTGAAGAAAAATAATAATACTATTAAGTCCATCGAATCACTACTCAATGAGATCAGGACTAAAAAGCATCTCTAAGCTAGATCAGGCAATCAAACTTGTTTTGATGTTTTTATTCTATTTTCATCGTTGAAAAATTTCGAAGATATTTTTCTTTTTTTTCTCTCCTTTTACGAATGCTCATCCGCTTGATACTCGTCATTAATTTATCAGCAGGGCAGATGTGTTGGGCACCCTTTCAAAGGCGCCCTATTAGGTGGGCCAACTTTACTCTTACAGTAAAGACAGAAAGTACAAAGAATGGAAAAACATCCATGCCTTGTCTGGGATTCGAACCCAGCTCCTTTCTGATGTGAGGTCAGCTCCCTAACCACTACTCAGTCCAGTCGGCATCACTTGAATATTGATTTGTGAAGTTTGGACGAAATGAGAGTGGGGAATTGATGCGCCTATTCTATGTACAAAGAATAAAGATAGTTTATTTATCTTGGGTCTGTAGGGAGAGTCATTTCGAACATGTCAACTTTCATCTATGAAAAAGTACCCCATCATAGAATAGAGTTAGCATGTCCTATATACTAGTGAATTGGAATTGTATTTTTGTACACTACAGTACTCTCTCTCCAGAATTTTATCTGTTATAGAATTCGATGAGCGGGATACCACTAGTTGATTCATTGCTGTTTTGTGAGAAGCCGGAAGAGCTGCGTTAAGATCACCGTACTTTTGAGTGGTGAGGTAGTTACACTACAGGTTTGATAAATCATTCTACAGGGTCAATCGCTTTCTAAATGCTCACCTCCATCCACTTCACAGACGAGAGTGACCCACGCTCCTTCGTCGTAAGGACCCACAATTCCGTACAGTCTCTGTCCGTACTCATCCATCAGCATGGGTTCTCCAGGGGGAACTGCAAAAGATATTTAAAGAACTTTACACGACATTCATACTACTGGATTAATGCGTGCATTTAAGGTTGTCATATGCTATAGTTTGTCTAAAGTAAGAACTCCACTAGCCATTCGTCTGGACCAGTGGCGGTGACTATGGTAACGAGGCATAACTATTTCGAATAGGGGTGTGGGGTTATTGTTTAGGACATGTTTTGGCTTGGGTCGTAGAGAGAAAGGGCATCTTTTTCGTTGGTCCTTTGTGTTAGCCATAGAGTGATACAAAGCTACCCTCCCTGAAATGTGCTATTCTTGTTTCCATAGCAGCAGACGGCCTCAGACTTTGTGGCGGGGGAGTTCTTACCGTAGACAAACTTTATTTTTAAAATTTATGCGAGTTTACAACGGTTACATATGACTTTTCTTTTAAACCGGAATAGCCTGGTTGGTAGGGCACTGACCCCATGTTCAAGATTTCGTGGGTTCGATCCTTGTCGGCCGATGACTTCCCGTGCAGTAATTGGTGACTGATGCACGTTAAATCAGTCGAGTCGCAAAGTCCTCCATTTTCACATAACAAATCGTACTTCTGGGGGTACTGATTCAGAAGTTTCCTTCTCTTCTGGATTGGTTCAAAATGACAAGGCTACTGAGTTGAACATTAATAGTCATAGACCAAAAGCTGGGTCGGCGGTTCAACGACGGATATAATATATGTATAATATAATACAATACCTTTATCCCTCCATGCAAACTTTGAACTGTCTGTCTGTCTGTAAAATTGTGCACAACGTCAATATTACATTCATTTTCACTGAAATGAAAGCATTTGTGATAGATTCTTTTAAACTGTGGCATATTTATTTTCCTCGGAGAAAGACATTTTAAAAACACAAAAGTCATTGCAGGTCCCACAGTGGACTGATCGTCAAGACACGGCTCCCAGCAGATCAAAGAAGTCAAGCATCACTGGCTACGGTCAGTGTGCGGGTGGGTGACCACTTGAATCAGTCTGTGTAGGGACCGAGGGTGTGCGGTATGGGTCCTCGTTAAACTGTGCTACCGTAAAGTTCTCGATTTCGCTCGCAGGTCGTCGGGGTACCAAAGCAGGGGAGCCATCCCCTCAGTAGAGGATCAAAATTGTGATGGCATGTCTTCGGGTCATCCTCCGGGATGTTTCCCAGACCGTCTCCAATAGCCCATTGTGCAGCTCTAGTGCGACGTAAAGTAACAACAACAAAAAGTCATTGCAGTGTTTTCGGTGGCCCATAAACAGAGTGAATTTTCTCTTAATCATGTAATCAACGCACAAAGAACTAACACGAAGTTGTGTGGATTGAGTCAGGATACAGATCAGGTCACACATCGAACAAACTAAAAACATACTTACAGGAAAGCGACTCAAGATTCATTTTCATTAAATTCTTATCATTGAGATGCGTCGTCGCGATATTAACGTCATCGATAAGTATCGTTATCGTTTATGATTGCGTCCTGGTAAACGCGGCTTCATGCAGATGCTACCATGAATGACCGAAATCAAGAGAATGTCGACTTTCACCGGTGAATGTCAACAATCACATAGTCGCTTTGTGGTGAATGTCTGAAATATTTCTTTATTCGTTGATATTATTATATTTATTCGATATTCGAATCTCTGCTGAACACAGACTAGGAAAAACATCAGTGTTCGGAGTACAGGTTAAATGCCGTGGCAATTATTTATAATTTTATAACCATCGTTGAACAGCAGACGCAATTGCTCCGTATCCTTGTCATTTTGATCCCAATCCAGATGCTCCTGTATCGGTACCCCCAGAAGTATTGATCTGTTATGGAAACATGGAAGACTTTGTGACTCGACAGATTTAACGTGCATCAATCACCGATTACTACACGGAAAGTCATCGGCCGGCGGGAACCGAACCCCCGATTTCTTTGACACGGACCCAGTGCCCTACCAACCAGGCTATCCCGGCCCCGGGGCAGTGGCACTTGACCTTAAAAAACATTGATGTAAGGCATACCGGGCAGTGGCACTTAACTAGACCTAGTATATAATTCGGACATTTACCAAAGCGACTATGTGATTGTCAACATTCTCCGGTGGAAGTCAACAACCACCTATTTCCGTCATTCACAGTAAAAGATTTAGTACGAATAAGATCTTTTGTAACCGTTTTTGTCTTGCAAGTAAAGAACACATCTTAGTAAGAAGCTATTTTTTTTCAATACGAGAGATGACTTATTTGTTATATCTAACTGAAAGCATTTCTTTTCTTTCATAGAAACGTGTTCTCGATAGTTGATGAGTAATGATTTGATTGTTGACGGAGAAATTTCTTTTTCATTATTAGTTACTTCATTGTTTTTCTGTTTTTCTTTCGTTCCCTTTTACTATTTCACCCAATTTCGAAAAGTCTCATCTTTGGAGACTTTTCGAGTATATAAAAAAAGTCTTCCATGTTTTGAAGTAGGTAATTTGAACCACTCTCTGACGTGTTGTAAAAGTAACATTGGTTTTTTAATCTACTTTCAAGAATAATAGTGCTATATAGAATTGAAATGTTATTTTATTATATCAATTCAACAAATACTTTTCATATATATAAGATATTTGGTTTTAAATTTCACTAGAACTATTCCCGATAAAAGTCTTTTTTTTTAAAGAAAACCTGTACACAAGGCAGCGCCCAATTTTAAATCGCTTATAGATTTTATTAATTTACAAAGTTCATTTCATTGATTTATAACCCTTTGCTAGGCTTGCTACTGATTCCATTCTCACTAAAAAATATTTTTCTTGCGCGGATGAAGATAGACATAATATAAATGAAATAAACGTTTTAAATAATCCAAACGAAAAAAAAGAACGCTCCAAACAATACCTTTCTAAAGCAGTAAAAACAAAAAAACAAAAAGATTGCTGGCGTCCAGTAATATCAATCAGGAATGCATAGTAAAGTAGTAATCGTAGTTAAAAAAAATTAGCAAGAGCCACTGCCCATCCGATGTTCAGTTTAACGTTACATTTTGTTTTGCTGCCTTAAAAACATCTTAGAAACTTGAATTTAGGAAGATGTGTAAAATCTGATTATTACGCAATTTTCTTAAACTAAGTCACATTTCAAAATGACCCCATTATCTTAGTTTTGGTCTAAAATTTCCTTAAAAAAATATTCTAATTATTCCTTATCAAGACTTTTTCTACAAAATATTTTTATGAAAAACTATGAGACGACGCCAACGTTGGTTCGATTTCGATTGGAACGTACCAAACGTAGATACCCTTTTTATGTGCTTTCTAATTCATTATGCAGTCTATCTAACTATATTGATTTTTTTAAAGGAGATCAAATAAACTGAATTATGGTTTTCAAAAAAGTAACTTGTTAAAAACGTTCATAATAGTTAATAGTTCGAGAATAAAGAATTGTGTTAGAAACGCTACTTCTTATTCTTGATCTTGGCTATTTTATTTTACATTGAAAAATTTTGATTAGAAATACGTATGGACATTTTTATGAATAAATATCTTCTTCATAATTAATTCAACATATTATCATTGAAGAAAAAAAAATAGTTTTGTTTAATTTGATTACTGTTTTCATTGCCATAGCATAAAACATTTCGTATAAACATAAAATATTATATAACTTATGAATTATTGATTGGATCGAAATATTCCTGGTTTAAATTAAAATAAAATAACTTTCGGAACTTATGTGATCTTTCCACGAAAGAAAACAGCACTTGTAACCTGAAACCCTCCGTTAGTTTCTTTTTTCATTAAAAAAAGCACCGAAACGGTGATTTAGTTATGGTTTATTTTTTTTACCACTTTCACACTTTGGCCTCGAGAAGATTTGCCGATTTTGGTTGATATATCTACTTCGTCAGAATTAATCACGTTCGTAAAAAAAAACACAAAAAAAAACAATTTAATCCCTCCAGCCATATAGAATTTATTTTATAACTTTTTAAAATAATTAATATTCAGCTTTTTGCACTTTTTTTCCCTTTTGAAATCAGAAACACTTCACATTTTTTAAATGAATCGTTTATTAATAAATAAGAAAATAAGAAAGTTTCATAAATTATTTCCTTATTTTGAAAAAAAAAAGAAATCCAAATTAATGTGTAACTTGAAAAAAAAATAATAAAATAAGATAAACCTTATCAACGCGTTTAAGAAAAAGAATAAATTATCTTTAAACTTCTTTCCAAGAAAATAAAATTAATAATAAAAAATAAAAAAGTTCGAATGACTTTTTAGTGAAAATAAAGGACAAGGATGAGAGAGAAAATGACTAATCGGGAAGTTTAATGTTCTCGACAGGTCTTAACGTTAATTGATAAAATGTAAAAAAAAAGAACATTGTTTGAAGTCATTTATTTCTATTTATTTCGATGGAGGGAAAAAAAATTCTTAAAATATGACGTTTGGCGAATAAAACGACAGCCGAAATATATAGATTATTGAAGCTTAAAAACCTTTTAAGCTCACAAATTGAAAAGAGAAAAAAAAAAGGAAGACGAAGAAAATGGCGACAGTGATAGCGTAAGGCTTAAAGACGTAGTTTAATGTGCGTAAGTAAAATTATGTTTTATGGTGAAAGGGAATTAAGTGAAACAGAAGAAATCTTGAGTTACGGAAGGTATCTTCATAATTATTATTTTTTTTTCGTTTGTCGTTAAAATCTTTTCGAATCTTTTTTCTTTTTAAAGATAGAGAATATTTTTCTTTTCCTTGTTTCGTTTGCATTTTTGGAATTTAGAGAAAGTCGATTTGATTTAGAGTAGGTCGTACTTGTTTTAAAATCAAATCATGTAAAAAAGTCTATGGAATGTCTATATGATTTCGAGGTAAATAATCAAACTTATTTTAAAACCCTTTTTTTATTAAACTCAGTAAAAAAAATTTAATAATGTATAATATTTGCTGTACATGAAAAGCGTCATCTATTGGTCAAAATATTAACTTTATTGCGAATTTCCTTCGTTTTTTTTCCAAGGTCCATAACGCATATACCAATATTTTTTTGTTTATGGCGCAGAATGATTTTATAGCAATAGTGATAGGGTTTTAAAATAGCTTTAAACTTTGTTTTTAACCTTTCCCTTACATTAAACCCAACATCACATATGAATCGAGAGGCGTGATGGCTCAGGGGATAGAGCATTCGCCTTGCAATGAGGTGACCCTCTGTTCGAATCCCAGTTATTACTGGTTGATACAAATTCCGCATCCGGCTTGCACCGACCACAGTTCTGACGTAAAATATTTCCAGTGGTAGATGGATCGTAGATTCCCCTTGCCGTCAGGCTAATCGTGGGAGATTTTCGTGGTTTTTCTCTCCATGTAACTCTCGCACGGGTTAGTTCCATCAAAAAGTCTTTCACGAAGGCAAATTTCTCCCAATTCAAGAGTTCCCACGTCTTCTGGAATTGGGTTACAACAACAAGGCTACTGCTTTGAACATTAGTAGTCATAAAATTGGGTCGGCTGTTCAACTACAGTTAGGAAAACAATAAAAAATACGAATTGAAGTATAAACGTTATTATAAATTTCTTTTCCTCGTAATCTATACCTCATATATACCATATTTTATAGACACTCATTTATCAAAACGGATACTATGTAGGTCTAAATAGTTTAACTATAATTAGAATCATCCGTTGAGATAGCGAAGTTGTGTATGGTTACTTAAATGGTGTTACTTTCTTGCGTATGGTTACTTTATTAATGGTGTTACGTTTCCCTATTAAGTTTCACAATGCAAGCTCAAATCACAAGGAGTATTGAGGTTAACATAAGACCCTCGTGGCAGATTTTTTTCAAGCTTTCTGCAACAAACCTCTCCAGCTTTAATATATATTTCTCTTTAAGATACTTTTAATTCCAACAATTACTAATTTAAAGCAACAGAAACGTTGTGTTTACAGAAGAAAGTATAGAATAAATTTCAATAGTGAATTTTTTATTTTTTTAAGTCTAATATTATAGATGCTTTCTAGCATTTTGTTGGCCTTAAAATACACTAATTATTTTCTTTTTTAAATTTCGTAAATTATTACAAAAATTTAAATTCGTAAATAATATAAACGATGATAAATTATAATATTTATACGTAAATTAAAAATCGTAAAATCAGTGCAGTAACTCTAAAATAAAGATCGACAACAAAATCAGACGAATAGGACTCTTTAAAAAAGATATTAAATAATTGTGTCTAAAACATGGTGTTCTTTAAAGAAGAAAAAATGAAAGAACATCATTTCTAGAGCAAACTATTTTTTAACTTTCGTTATTTCTGAATTTTTTAATTTATATTATTAATTTGAAATTCTAGATGAAACCAGTCATTACGTACTTTTTTTTAAAAAAAAATTATTTCATTTTTCAGAAAATTATGCAGAAAGGAAAACTAACTTTTTTTTCTTTCCCCTGAAAAAACTCTTATAATTCTGCAACAATTTCGCCGGGTCGCCGCAATTCTGGCGTAAGACAAATGACGTGCAGAATCTCTCTATTCGTCACAGCTGTGTGTAACGAAAAGTTAAACGTTATCTACTATCTTAACAGGTTCATAAATTTATAAACAAGTGCCTCTAAACTTTTAAAACAAAATATCAAAAATATTTCAACAAATTATCCTTAAATCTTGTTCGTTTAGCGAACGCAATGTATCAAGCATTGTACCACTCTTGCTTTGAAATGTGATTCTAATAAGAATATATAATTACTCGAAATTTTCTATTTACAACTATTAACTTCTCAATTTATTAAACTCGTTAAATGGCTCGTTGATCAAGAATTGAAAAGAGAAAGAAAAAAAAAGTATTCATTCTATCTTCGCAATTTATTCAAAAGCAGAATAATTAACTTTCTCAAAAATAATGTTCATTAAAAAGAACTCATAAATTTCTGGCACCTTTTTTAAAGAAGATAGCTTCAAATTTCATCTTTTTAACGTTATTGCGGCACTATTAAATTGCTTTTATGAAAAATAATTTCTTTAATTAATGGCTCAAAATCACTTCCAATACATTCTTTTTTTTCCTTCGCAAAATGAAACGAGATGTTGATTAACTGCATGGGAAAACTCATAAAAATAAAAGCAGTAATGAAATCAGAAGTGGTGTATGCGTTACTAAGTAAGTTAAGACATAAAAGCGTGTTTTCCCTAATTTGATTTAAAATCAAAGGAGTTTGTTAGAGAAGTTGAATTTTAATTTAATTTTGTTTTAAGAGATTGTTTCCAAGTTAAAAAAAGAACCATTTATTGCTGAAAATTAGAGCCGAAGGAGTTTTGATTATGAATTTATTTTTTTATTGAAGAAAAAACTATTGTTTGCATTATTTTATAGATGTTTCAATCGATGAACTCAAATAGTTACTCGCTACGTTAGACAGACAAAACTTAAGCCAAAAAAAATGGTTTTACTAATTAAAAAAAAAATTGCGATTTTAAAAGGGAGTTTAAAAAAATGAATAATTAAATAAAAAAAATGAAAATATGCGTCTTTCAAAGAAGATAAAAAAAATAATTAGTTTTGGCCAGACTTAAATCTCAAAAAATAGAGCGCTTCATCTTCGAAAGACGTGGGGTGGGATTTTCGATGGACGGGAAAAAACCATTCAGAAGATATACCCTGAAAGAAAAAAACGCAAACGAAGAAACAGCACCGTGTTAATAATTGTATGAATTTAACAATTTATGAGGTTGAACTAGAATTTAATGTAATAAAATATTTATTCGAATGGAATAATATATTTTTAAAAAAAAGAATAATTAAAGAATTAATTTGAAATTTACAGAAAGGAACTTACCCCTCTTGATACTAATTAAACAAAATTATTAGAACTCATTGGCGATTCTAAAATTGTGATAAATTTCAATAAATGCACTTATTGTATTGTGATATTATAATAATATACAAATAATACTTTTTAAATTAGTAATTTTTTTAAAAACTTTATTAAATCGAAATATATTCGTCTTTTTTTTCATATATTATATTAATTATTTTTACTTACATTTACTTATCAAAAAATATACCCTGAAAAAATAAATTTCGTTATTGATTTAAAATTAAAAAAAAAACATTCAATGTTCTTTTCTGTCAACTTCAAATTAAACTTTACACACTAATTATTTTTTTAAAAAATATTAAATTACTTTCGAAATAATTAATAATATAATTAAATTAAATTCGGGTTCAAAAGCCGGAAAGAAATCAGACATTAAATTTGTGCGATAAGTTAATAAGGTGCTTTTTTTAGTGCTTTTTATCAAGCTTTTTTTTGTCCAAACCTTTTTTCGCGATTCGAATTTCGGTGGTGAGTGAAGTTCGAGAAAATCGTTTGAAGATCACTCGAACCGTGATATTTTTTCAGTGATTCTCGTGATTCGAGAGAATTAATTATTAAAATAGAAATAAACCCAACTGAGTCCGTACTTTATTGTTTTACCTCAAGTTGGCACTAAAGGGAAAGGTAGGAAATGTAATACTACGCTTTTGAAAAGTAGTTCCTCGCTATTTCGGTATTAATTACAGTTTAAATGTGCTCAGAAATACAAATAAATGTCCGATAATAAGGAAAGTTTATCTTGAAACATGTACTAGAAGTTTTATCATGTTTAAATCTATTTAACTTATTAATACTTTCTCAGTAAAGCGAGTGTACAAAGAAGGAGGTATTTTAGTTTGACAATGAATTAGTTTCCGAGGACGAGGAGTTGGCCATGTTTTTGCACTGGTCAGCCAGCTCACATTGATTAATTGTTTTTGGTTTTTTTTTCGTTTAAAATTAGTTAAGAATATGTTTTTTAAAAATCATAAGAAAAATCTGTTTTTTAAAAATTATACGAAATCAGCTTACAATTAGTAAAATCAATTATTATTAGAAATGCTCTGAAAAAACCTTGTTCTTTTCTGTATTTTGTTCAAAATTTTAGTAAGATTCTTGGTAAAAAAAATCGTCACTTGGCTTTCTTTAACGCCAATATTAGCCACTTTCTAACCTTTTTTGCTACCTTATGCCCCTAACTAACTTTAAGAGCCACCCTGTTTCCATGGCAACGGCTGCAATCCGGTCTACCTGCCTTTCTGTCCAGTGCCAACTTGAGGTGAAACGCAGTATAAATAGTTGTCAAAACATACCATACCTATGATTTTCAACCTGCTGTGTAGTATAAGAGTTCTTGACTTTTTCAAGTCCACCCTGCACTTGTAATACCCCTCGTCTTCTGGGTTCACGGACTGGATGACCAGTACTGGTGGGTGGGTGTCGATATTGAAGGATGTTCTGTTGGACGCAGGGAAATGCACAGCCGGTTTGTTTCGTACGTCCAAGGTGTAGATTGGATTGGGTTCACCCTGGCGGTACCACAGTATGAGAGACGCTTCACCCGCAGATAGTGGAGTTGGAATGTTGCAGGGAACCTTCACAGAATGTCCGATTACTGCTTCCACATTCGCTGAAAATAGTGGAGTTATCGTTAGTTCATTAATATGACTAGATTAACTAGAATGACACCAAATGACCTAAGATAGTGGATTTATCATTAGTTCGCTAATATGACTGGATTAACTAGAATGAAACCAAATGACCTAAAATAGTGGAGTTATCATTAGTTCATTAATATGTCTAGATTAACTAGAATAATACCAAATGACCTAAAATAGTGGAGTTATCATTAGTCCGCTAATATGACTAGATTAACTAGAATGATACCAAATGACCTAAGATAGTGGATTTATCATTAGTCCTCTAATATGTCTAGATTAACTAGAATGATACCAAATGACCTAGATCATCTTCTTGCATTCATTTACATTTAATTACATAGATTACGACAATTTAAAATTAAAATAGTCAATCTACGTACTGCCCTCTATTGAGCATTGCATGAATTAGAACGGTGTTGCAGTTCTAGCGGGCTTTCATAGCTTGAAAATAATATTGTTTTGAGCACTTTTCAGTTTGCTTATGTCCAACAATAGGTCCCGCAGTGGACTGATCGTTAAGACACGGTTCCCAGCAGATCACCGAAGTCAAGCATCACTGGCTGCGGTCAGTGTGCGGGTGGGTGACCACTTGGATCAGTCTGCGTAGGGACCCAGGGTGTGCGGTATTGGTCCTCGTTAAACTGTTCTACCCTAAAGTGCTCGACTTCCCGTGCAGGTCGTCGGGCTACCGAAGCGGGGGTGCCATCCCCTCTGCAGAGGATCAAAATTGTGATGGCATGTCTTCGGATCATCCTCAGGGATGTTTCCCAGACCGTCGCCAATAGCCCGTTGTGCAGCTCTAGTGCGACGTAAATGAACAACAACAACAACATGTCCAACAATGGATATTCTGATTTGTTCCTATATTTGGTGATGAGTCACCTCTTCTTGAAATACATCAGCCTTCATCAGACACCTGGACGTCTGAGAGACAGACAATACCTGATTTTTCCCTACTCAGAATTCCCTGAATTTGCGGAGTTATTAATTTGTAGTTTATCTGTGCATGCTTCTATCAGTCTCGTTTCCTATTGCTCGTTTCGTCTGGTATTGACTGTTATGAAAATCTAGTTATTCATATATTTTACTTATACGCGATGATTGTGGTTTTAGTAAGTATGCGTTTTTTTAAAGATCTATATATATATTTCTCTTACACGGCGACAAAAAAAAGCCTCATTACAACTCCCCAAATGGCAACGCTAGAAAATCGACCAATGATTGGTGCTAAATATGTCACATGCCAAATCTAGTTGAGGTGGCTCAACATATAGTGCTTTTAAAAACGGAAACTGAAATAACCTTAAGCTAGGCAGAAGTGATTAGTCTTTGTCGATAGATCTCTCTTTCAGTATTTTGTCGAGAGCGCTTTTTTTCACGAATTTATATATTGCGAATTTATTTGACGATTTTTGATTTATATCACGAANATGTCTTTTTATTGTAAAAAAACATTTTGCTAAATTGTAATAAATTTAATTAGGATAGCTAATGGATTAGAAAACAAAATGCATAAGTTTGATATTCTTTTCTAAGAATATTTTTTGAATTATATTTAAATATCTCAAAATTGACCCACTGTACCCCCTTCTCCCCTACCTGATTTTTCCCTAAAAGTCGCTCTGCTCAGAATTATTAATTTGTAGTTTATCTGTGCATGCTTCTATCAGTCTCGTTTCCTATTGCTCGTTTCGTCTGGTATTGACTATTATGAAAATCCAGTTATTCATATATTTTACTTATACGCGATGATTGTGGTTTTAGTAAGTACGCGTTTTTTTAAAGATACTGTTTAATATTCGTTTTTTTTCTGCTTTATGTCAAATTGCAAAAAAAAAGAAAATTAAATAATGAAAAACCGATTATTTAATGTAGAGAAGGAGTTAGATTATTTATTCACTTTTGTGAAAGTTAAAATGGTGTGTTTATTCTCCAATACTGTTTTGACAACTTTGAAAAAAGCAAGCTCAAATAAACACTGATCGCCTCATAAAGAACATAAATATTTTAACTTAGATGATTTTTATCTCTATAAGAAGGATTTCTTGAAAAATACTTCCATTTTATTATTTTTATTTGAAAAAGTATTTAAATATATAATAGTAACATGCAAGTTATTATAGTGACATATGTGAATGTAGAACTATGTTATATTGTAAAGTAAATAGGGCAAACAATACGTATTCATTTAAGTGGTCTTTGTTGCAACGTTTCTGAAATTTTCGCAATGTTATTTGTTTATTTTCTGAAAAATGAAACAAACAGCATTAGTCGATAGAATCAATCACTTTAAAAAAAAACTAAAATACAAGGAATCTAAATGTTTAATATGGTTTAACAATTTTAAAAAAAATTATAATACTAATAATGTTTTTTCGATATCTAAAGAATCAAATCAATGAAATCAAACTCAACATACTTATTGATAGATTGAGAGAAATAATATTTTGAAATTTAACGATAAGTATGCCATTTATCTGTATATCACCTAGATTAACTTCGAAAAACAATTGATTCTACACTTTAACGCAAATCAATTAATCTGCAGGTAATGTGCACATTAATGACTTTCTAGCTTTAGTGGTAACAGCTACATTCTTTGTAAATAGAATAGAAGCCAAGATTGCACGATTTCCCCACTCTCCACATTTTTCCAATTTCTGTTACCATGGTTTCATCAAATCTTGCGTTTTTTTTCACCACGACTGTATGTTTCAGTTATAAACTTGAATTTATTATTTTATAACCGTCGTTGAACAGCAGACCCAATTTTGAGTTGACAACTACCAATGTTTAACTCAGTTCCATTTTTGTTTTAAACCCGAACCAGAAAACAAAGGATGATATTATATCAAGTATCGAGAGAAATTTTCTTTCGTGGGAAACTTTTTTTTGAGGAAACTGACCCGCAATTGCGTTACATGGGATGAAAAACCATGAAATCCTCCCCCGAATAGCCTAACGGTAAGAGATATTAACCCATGATCCGTCTACTACTGAGGAAAAGTTGAAAATGTGAGTTATTGTTTGAAAACTTGTGTTTCAAAAGAGAGTTTTTTACTGTTTTGGTACACTTATTATCAGCATAAAAAAGTGTATTTTTTATTAATTTGAAGAAAAAAAATTCAAGCATTTTTTGAACTACTTAAAACGCATGTTTCTAGAAAATGTTTATTTTTCCAGAGAACAGATGCGTTTTTGTAAAGCAGAAAAAAAACATGTTAGAACAACGCCTTTTCCCGTAAGAAGAGCATAAAAATATAATGAAGAAGCAAATGGTTGTGGTAATTTCAATAAATAATAAATTAAATTCGACAACTTTGAAAAATTACGGGGTCTATAAGTATGATGATAACATGCATGACCGAAAAAAATAAAGAGTAATTCATGTTATAAACCTATTCTTGAAACAATCATTTTCTCTATTACGCAAATCATAGAATCTTCTAACTCAAAAAATCAATCGTAAAATCTATAGCTAAGCAATGAAAAATCTTCAAAAAGCTTCAATTACTTTAATCAATCCAATTTTGCCTGCTCTATTAGAGCACGCGTAAAAACGAGGCAGAAAAGTAAATCTCGGCTCACTTCAATTTATTTTAATTTGCGACTATTTTTTGCAGTTTGCCCTTCAATTCGATAAAATTTGAAATATTATAGGAAGAAGAGGATAAATAATATTTCCCCCATTTCCTTTTTTTTCCATCACGTGACCTCGACATTTTTTTTTATTATCTATTATAACTCACTGTCCATAAATCAAAAAAAAAATATGGAAAAAAATCGGATTTTTTTTATTTAAATTTAATTTAATTTTATTTAAATAGATTTTTTTTAATATAAATGTTTTTTAATTTTTTACAAGTACCAATCAAAGCTCTGATGAAATATATTAGCAATGCTTGATATTATTTACAAACAATATTATAACGAATGTATCTAACATTTATAATTAATAGTCACAATTAATATTATAACGAATGTATTTAACATTTATAATCAGTAGTCACATTTAATATTATAACGAATGTATTTAACATTTGTAATTAGTAGTCACAATTAATATTATAACGAATGTATTTAACATTTATAATCAGTAGTCACATTTAATATTATAACGAATGTATTTAACATTTATAATTAATTGTCACATTTAATATTATAACGAATGTGTTTAACATTTATAATTAGTAGTCACAATTAATATTATAACGAATGTATTTAACATTTATAATTAGTAGTACATTTAATATTATAACGAATGTATTTAACATTAGCAGAAACCCAAAAAATTAGATCAGCTGTTAAACGACGGTTATAAAAAATTTTTAAAAAAATCATACGGTATCTCGGAGACAACAAAAACAGTGACAACAAAATCAGTGACAACAATCGTATGTTAAACAAAAACAGTGACTTGGAGGTCAAAATTATGAGCAAACGAATGTCTCAGTATTTTTCCTTCCACAATTATATCTTTTGAGAACGGATAGAGTTCGTTTAAAATATATATTTATTTTGGCTTGTCTTAAAGAATACCCTAGTCGAAATTTTTGATGGTTTTCCAGCGTGATCTTGATGGTAACCGTCACTAACTCCATCATGAACCATTACATTTTTGATGGTAGCCGAACTAAATAACCATCACCCCAGTGTAGGAATTCGGGCTGAATTACGATGGTCCAGCATAAGAATAGCAACTTGTTTTTAAGGTTTGTTCGTATTAAACCATCAGAAATTTCCATCATAGTTTCTAAGAAATCAAATATTGGAATGCTCATGAACAATCTTTGTTCTTTGATTCTGAGGTCTGATTGGTTTTTCTTTTCCATGTGCTATGTTTACTGACAAGAGATAGTACAGTCTTTTTTTCTTTTCTTTTTAATTTAACTAACGGCCAAGTGGCTGAGCGGTTAGCGTGCCTGACTGCGAAGCCAGTGGCTGCGGGTTCGAATCCCGCTCTGGGCATGGATATTTCGCAGTATGTTTTGTCCTCTGTGATGTGTGAATGTGGCCCACCCTATGAACGGGTATCTGTGGCAGTGTGGCGTGGATAATGTTGCTCGCCTCCGTGACCTAGGTTCACAGGTGCCCACTGGGTAACGTTAAATGAGCAACACTTTCGGCATCATCCGAGGTGTGTGGAAATACTTGTTGAACCACCGATAGATGGCAGCGTTTATTGTCAATTAAATTGTAACCGCAACTGCAAAAAGATATTGTTAAAAAGAGATATCTACGCTTTCTGAATGTAGTAGTAGTAGTAGCTGTAGTAGCCTTTTGTCCTGTATATCTCATGTTATAATATATATTTTTTTGTTACTTACCCCTTTGTAATTATTGAGTAGTTTTCCTGTTTCTCACGAAAACGAGAAAAATGATAAATTCCAGATAAATCTTCAGTGTATTTCATAACTCATTAGAATTAATTAAACTCGAAAAGAGAAAAGGTGAAGTTCAGTACCTGACGTTAGAAAAATAGGTTTTTAAAAGTAACGATATTGTTTTAAGATAATTTAAATTTTTAAAAATTGCAGATTTTCCGTTTATTGAAAGTCTGAATGGTTATATCTAGTAACAGCATCAATATTCCAGGAAAGTGATTTGTTGCAGAAATTGTTGTCCGAAGAGTAAACTTTGATATTCAATAATGAAATTATTAGAGTAGGGGAGAGTGGGGTCAATTGTAACATTTTTTACTTAACTATTTTTAACTAACAAAAATTCCTATATATTATTAGTATTAATTGACAGANTCACGAAAACGAGAAAAATGATAAATTGCAGATAAATCTTCGGTGTATTTCATAACTCATTAGAATTAATTAAACTCGAAAAGAGAAAAGGTGAAGTTCAGTACCTGACGTTAGAAAAATAGGTTTTTTATAGTAACGATATTGTTTTAAGATCATTTAAGTTTTTAAAAATTGCAGATTTTCCATTTATTGAAAGTTTGAATGGTTATATCTAGTAAAAGCATCAATATTCCAGGAAAGTGCTTTGTCGCAGAAATTGTTGTCCTAAGAGTAAGCTTTGATATTCAATAATGAAATTATTAGCTTACTGTTGTTTAACCAAAATATCCGAGGCAAAAAAAAAAAACGTCAAGAACTGAATTTGACGCTCTCTTTGACGGAGCGCAACTCTGAAATACAACAACGATCCGTGGAAACGAGTGCATGTCTATAACTACACCGGTGTAAGAAATTAAGAGAATTTGCAGACTTTCTCGATTATCTCTTGAACTACTCGACCGATTTTAAACGAAATTTGATTTGTACACATACATTGATACAATACAAAACAAATAACCATTCAACAATTACAATACACACGCATGATCGTGCATAACACTCGTTGGAGTCGGAAGGTATGAAACAGCAGTTTCAGAGTAAACAAAAAAAAATGGGTTGATAGGGGGTATGTTCCCCTCTTACAGATATTCCGGCCTTACAGCGTGATTTCATACTTGAAATAAGGCAGTTTACCATTTCCTGTGGCAATTGGTTGAATCGCCCAGCGGTAATTTCATACCTTCCGACTCCAACGAATGTTATGCACGACCATGCGTGCGTATTGCAATTGTCGAATGGTTATTTGTTTTGAATTGTATCAATGTATGTGTACAAATCAAATTTCATTAAAATCTGTTTAGTAGTTCAAGAGATAATCGAACAAGTTTGCAAATTCTCTTAATTTCTTATACTAGTGTAGTATATTGTATAGTTCAGGGGCTTCCAACTTACAGCAGGCCGGGGGCCGCAGTTAAAAACACCAGTCAAATTGAGGGCCGCAACTTTATCAAATTTTATATAGGACTCCTTCATGCTTGAAGGAACATTAAATATTACTCTCAGATTTTTATCAAGTTGTGCAAAACAAAAGTATTGAATTACAAATTAAAATAAGAAGTGGATTCTTAAAAATATTTCATTGCATATTGAAAAATTCTGGCTGCAATAACTTTGATGTACACCTATGTGTTAAAGAATTAATGTGCAACAGATATCACATTGTTAAGATATAAAACTTAAAAGTATTTAAAACCCATATAGATTTTTTACGAAAATTGTCCGCAAAAAAAAATGACAACTAATATATTTTAGCTCGCGGCCCACAAAAAAAGGCTCCGCGGGCAGCCAGTTGGTAACCACTGTTGTAGCTACCAATATTACAACGAAAACTACGAAGAACAAACTATACTACTAATATTACAGCAAAACAAAACTTTGGGGGTGGTGTTGCTTTCTTTAGATAAACCCTTTAAAAGATTTATAATTCACTTTTAATGAAATGACCTAGAACTTCTAAATTTTCTATAGGGATGGAAAATATTTTTAGAAGCCCAAACTTGCACGATATTTATTTCTCATTACCTACTTCAATATAAAGAAACAAAGTCAAGCCAATCAAAAAATACAACTATCACTTCTGTCTCATTTTCAAAATTATAGCTTTTAAATATTTGCGGCAAATGTAGGATAAAACCTAAAGACTTGACAGCTATTATGTTTTTGGATTGTCACCGGGGATCATCCGTTGTTAATGTTTTCAATAAATCAAACACTACTTATTAAACTTGTCTCCAGCGTGTCATTCTGATTTACTCAAACAACACACTCTGGGAAATTGCATTAAATGGAAAATACTAAACAGTGTAAATGGCAAGTATCCAAATCAACAAATAGGCTTTCTGCAAATTGGCCTTTTAAATCAAAGTAAAATACATAAATGTCAAGAACGCCAAATAGTCAAAGACATCGGAATCGAATTATAGAATTCCTTTTTCGTTGCATTTTATATGTATATAAAAAAAATGACGTAACTTTAATGGGACAACTCTTCAGGCCTTTAATCGTTTTTATACATTTATGTAATGTATTATTTTTTTTTTTTTAAACATTATTCGAAAAGTGCCATTTTTTTTTTCATTTAAGAGTTCAATTTTGTGTTAAATATGTGAAGGGGAAAATTTACGCTGTATTCTGCCGAGAAATATTTTCTCTGAAAATGTTGCCCGACAAGTAAATACTTGACAGTGACAAGATTTCGCCGAAGGAAAGAAATAGGAGAGGTATAGTTTTTCTTTAACTCCTTTTTTCGTTGAAGTAAATAATAATTTTGAAAAATAGTATAATATAGGGGAGAGTGGGGTAAGACCGAGTGGTAGGGTGAGAGCGGGTACCTCGATTGTATCGAAATTGGGTGCTTGTTCTTCAAGAAGAAGATATCCCATACCCACACATGAGACCTCTGACATCAGCGACAGCTAATTTTTATCAGCAAGTGGCGTAACTACCACTACAAATATTAAATACCGAATAACTAGTATATAAGACATGTTAACTTGATTCTATGTTGGGGTACCTTTTGATAGATGAAGGTTGGCATAGTCTAAGGTTAAATCCCCACATTGGTGACCTCCGGACGTGATATGAACTTGCTAACATGATGGATGGTCCACAATAAACAGTTGATTTGCTTAATATAAACTGCTCAAAGAAAAGATGGAAAAAAAAGATCCGATGAAGTAAATAAAGTCTCCCGGTTATAAGCAATATAGGAAAAAAAATTAGCGAAATGCTATAAACAAAATAATGTAATGAAGAAAATATAATGAGCAAAATTAACTAAATATATTAACAGCATGAATCAACTAGTGGTAATGGTTCATCGAATTCTATCACAGATAAAATTCTGTAAGTGGAGTAACGTGGCGTAACTACAACTACAAATATTAAATACCAAATCACTAGCATATAAGACATGTTAACTCTACATAGAGGTACCTTTTGATAGATGAAGGTTGACATAGTCTAAGATTAAATCCCCACAAGCAAAATGGCTTAATGAAGTTGAGCTAAGTTTTTTTTTACATAAGTTAGAACGTTAATTAACGATAAGTTAATTAAATAGTATCTCACATTGAATTAGTTGAAAGATATTTCTTTCTCGTCAACTTCATTAACTTCACTTAGATTTATTATTTGCTTATGTATTTTATTGTAACCGTGATATATTTTTTTGTGTACCTGGAAACTTCGATGCATAATTAGTTTGTGTATGTTCGACATGGCTTCGTGCTCGTCTTCGTGTTAAGTCTCTGTGTAAATATATAGTGAAAGAATTGATATCTTTGAGAAAAAATCTTTGTGAAAGAATTTAGAATGTGTTACTTAAGAGAACTGATACTTGACGGGCTTGGCTTATTCGAAATAGAATGGAAAAAACAGTTGCAAACGTAAACAAATGTCACGTTTCAGCCACTAATCAGGATAGAGATACCCTCACTATATCACTTGTCGATCTCAGCACTCCCCCATCAAAAAGCACTCCCCCAATTCTAGTTTCTCCCAATGCCAGAAATTTCCTTGTCTTATGGGTAGGATTCAAATCAACGGAGTTAAATCTAAAAATGGAACGGCTGCTTAAAAGTAAAATAAATACACTTAAAAAAAAAGATTTGGTCTGAGCCCTACTTTTAAAGATTATTATAAAAGAACGGTTCATCAATTGTTATTCATAAATAATTATAATTTTTATTTAAACGTTCCAAAATTAACTTACATGGAATAAAAAAAACTTTCCATTCCTTGTCATTTGTTATATCTTTAAACATTAATGTATTTAAAAATAAATATCCAACTATGCAATTCCCAAAGAGTCTTTAAAATAATTTATTAGACAATCAGAAATAATAATGAAAAAAAGTCTGCAACACTTGCGTGTTATGGGTGAGCAACAAGGGGGTATTTTAAACTTTGAAACCAAAACTTTCGCTCGAAACGAGAGAAAGAAGAAAGAAAAAATGGAGCTTTTTGGCACTTCGCTCGGGGATTCGGAGGCGAAACAAATTGCGCTTTTCGAAAACTTTCCGGCTTTGAAAGAAATTCTGTGAGAGAGAATGTATCGACTTTCCTGTATCTTTTACCGGAAAATGAAATTATTTAAGGAGTGATGTCGGGAACGTTTCCGAGAGAGATCGAAAAAAAGAACATTCGGAATGCGTAACGTGAATCGTCTTTCCGTGAAGCGACCTGTCAGTTAAATTACCTGAAATCTTTTGCAAGTGGAGAGAGGTAGATGTAATGAGGTATAGTGCAACTGATCCGTTTATTCTTTTTTACCCCACTTTCAGACACATTTGTCGTTTGAACAATTGAAAACAATCTCCATTTGAGGGAAGAATGTCTGTCCAAAACATTTGTACTAATATTTTCATTGTTCTCGTTTGCTTTTGAACTTAGTTTGTTTTAATTCAATATTTAAGTTATATCTGTAATAGAGTAATAGCAATTTAAATCAAATGTAATGAGATATATTGCAACTGATCCGTTTATTCTTTTTTTTTTTTAAATACCCAACTTTCAGACACATTTGTCGTTTGAACATTTGAAAACAATCTCCATTTGAGGGAAGAATGTCTGTCCAAAACATTTGTACTAATATTTTCATTGTTCTCGTTTGCTTTTGAACTTAGTTTGTTTTAATTCAATATTTAAGTTATATCTGTAATAGGGTAATAGCAATTTAAATCAAATGTAATGAGATATATTGCAACTGATCCGTTTATTCTTTTTTTTTTAAATACCCAACTTTCAGACACATTTGTCGTTTGAACATTTGAAACCGATCTCCATTTGTGGAAAATATCTGTCTAAAGCATTTGTACTAATATTTTTATTGTTCTCGCTTGCTTTTGAACTTTATTTGTTTTAATTTAATATTTAAATTAATTAGTAAAAGTAATTATTTTTTTTTATATAAATTTCAATTTTCAAAGATTATGAAAATTTACAAATCCGAACATAAATTATTTGTGATACATTGCAGAGAATATGATTAACTCATAACAATTAATTAGAAATCGAACAAAATACTAACAACCACTTTTTACCCTTTAGCAAAATGGGTCTTGGTTTAGATTTGATGGCGTCCTCACACTTTTCAACTACAATAATCAAGAGTAATAGTAAACAGTGCGCATGCGTTGCTATGGCAACCGCTGCTGTTTGATAATTTTTTTGAAATTCTTTTTTAACTTTTGATTTTGTTATCCATAAAGTTGGGGAGTTTATTTTTGAGATATGGGACCAGAGAGATCCCATAAATACTTCTTGAGTTGTGAATAAAAGAGAATTTCATCATTTGAACGATATTTTTGTTTTTATTCCTTTAATTATGAATCAAAAATTCTAACTTATAGTTTAAGCTGGATCGCTTTCAATGCTAATTCAGGTGAATATCACAAATAAATAGGGTCCATAAATAGTTGGCACGGTCCCAAAAGTTAAAGTTGAAGCAAGAAAAAAACAATGCCAAGGCCTCGAGACTGAAAAAGCCAAAGAACGTAAACGGGAATTCCTTACACACAAACGGAAAAACAAAAGGATTCCATTCGCAAACGCAATCATGAAGCCCGTTCCTCACCAAAGTATCAAAGTTTTTGAGAGAATTGAATCCTACAAAAGAGCGAATGGTTGCTCTCCGAACCCCTTTAATGCAAATAAGAGAAAACTGGATGTTGATCACCAGTTAGGGATAAAAGAATCTATTATCAACATAGACTGTCTTCCACACAATATAAATGATTCATTCACTATTCATGTAAAATTGAAAAAACGCCTAGCTTTCAAATCTTATTTCATATATGAACTTGTGAAGCTGAAACGGGTGTATCATGCAGCTTGCAATCTCCATCCAACACCATTGTACCAATCTGAAAATGTTAATATTGATATTAATATTAATCTCTTTGTTAATATTATTGTTAATATTAATCTCTACATTTAAATATGTCTGCGAAATTGTGTACCGAGCAGTTCAGGATTAACAGTTAAAGATGTCCATGATGAAAATATAATAAAGTTGCTTTTCCAAAAAAAAAAGTTAGACAACAACCATTTTGTCAATGAGTAACCTGTGATTACCTTGCGCCGATCACAATTTTTTAAAAAAATATTTATATTATTTATTTATTTCTAATTAGTTTGGAAAACCATTTCTTATGTTTCATGTGTTAAAATAAGGAGCTTTTTTTGACGACTTCAATTACATAATTTTTAAAAATAATTTAGAGGAATAATTAATTAAATTCCATAAGTATTTTCTCATGAGCTGGAGAGTTTCTATTTTTTGATAACTGACCATAAAATAAACTAAAACCGCTTTGCATAATAATACTTTTAGTTTATTTTTCCGGTCAAAATCAATATAAAAATTTGTGATGGTTATATTTTATATTTCCAGTAGAGGAAAATTTTGTGTCAAAACTGGAAAGTCGAAAAACAGGAAGGTCAAAACAACGATGTCTCGATTCTGTGGAATCCGATTTGAGAGTGGTCAAAAAATTGTCCTGGATGATTTCTTCTGCTGATATACTGCCGTGTGAAATATGATGATGATGATATCCTATGTCACATTTCTTTGAAAAAACGCTTCAATAAGCAGTAAGTATCACATTTTGTCTTAAAGAAGTTATGTATACAAACTATAAAACAAAACAGTTTGTGGTAAAATTGGCATTCTCTAGTAAAATTGACCGGCATTGTTTGTAGTAAAATTGGCATTCTCTACTCTAAAAAAAACTGGTTTTTAATTGATCTGGAAACTTGCAATGGCCACGTAGCTTGAGAAGAAATCTGAACATCGGTTGAAATTTTGCTTGATGAAATGATAAAAGGGCGATAAATACAGCTTTAAAAGGTAAGGAAACGGTTGAAACGACGTGTTTGCATTGTCACACTGAAATCTATATAGTTCTAATTGAGATTTTAGTACTCTAGCTAGTCGGAAATAAGTCAAAATTAATTAAAGTCAATTGCATTCTCATAGACGAGAAAGCGAGTTAATAAAAAAGTGGACAAAATTTGTGAAATAATTTTACCTTTGATTTATTTATTTTAACGTTAAGGTTAGTCTACATTTCAGAATTAGGCAACATAATAATGCATTGTTCCATCTGGTTATAGTGTTTTTAAAAAAAGCAATAAACAATGGTCGAGTTAATAATAAAGTAAAAAGAAAACGTTAAATAAGGGTAGAGTGGTTTTTGAAATCTGAATTAACGTCACGTTAATTCCTTAATCGAATTGTCAGTAGTTAACTTATAAAATTTTTGAAACTCAACCTGAAATTCTCAATATTTAATCTTCCGTCTCATTTTTATTTTAAGTGTTACTTGATGCTTATTATTTTAAGCCTAACTTATGGTTTAAATGTGAAACTTGGAAGTTCTCATTGCGTGTGGAACAAAGCTATTATTTAAATAGAAGTTATAATAAAACAAGCATTTTGTGGGCTCTTAATGCACCCCATAATCGTTAGAGAAACTCATAAATGAGACGATATTTTAACTTCTTTTAGCGGCATTTATGGCGATAACTGTCAAAATATACGGAATATCGCATGACTTTCAAGTATAAAGCTACATTTTATTCAAAGTTAAATAAATGAATATCTTCATTGTTATGGATCATAAAGTTCTGGAATAAACCGCCAGAGGGTGCTATTTTAAAAGTATATATTTATGGCCTACTTAACTTTCCAATTTCGGTACTATAGCGAAAAGAAATGTTCTATTTTTATTCTATCTAAAAAAAGGGAATTATCGTTTGAGAAATAAGAGACCTTTCTTACATTATATAAGCCGTTCAGTACTATTGTTTACTCTTCTTTGAGAAAAAAAATTTTTATCGCTTTTTTTGCTGCTCTGGGCCAAATTTAATCCTCAAAAGTTTTTAATTATTAACAATAAGAGAATAATTACATTATTTATAATTCTAAGTGCATATAATTACACATCAAATTAAAAATAATAATTAATTACTATAATCCTTCTTGGTATTTGTTAAAATTAACTAATGTCTGACAATATGATGCTCAATTTCACTGCAAAAGCGAAAGTAATATTCTGTAGTTATTTTAACGTGGTACGGACATTATTATATAATGAGGACCTTGCCAATTCTGAATTATGTTAGCCGAAGCTTTTCAAGATTCAAATTTCTTTCACAGATGGCACGACAATCCAGTAGGAATTCAAGATTTCTATTTTGATGCCATTTTTGTCAATTTAAAATCAAAGTACTTTTGGTCATGAATTTGACTTTTGTCCTGCCAACTTTATTGTTTCCATTTTAAATGATTCGTCAATTCTAAATAATTCGTCAATAATTCTAAATAAATCCTAATTTTTCTGAATCCGTGTTTTCGAAGAATAATAATTAAACGGCGCATTTACAAATCAAGAAACTGAAAACGATAAGGGGTTTTTCCACAAATTTTTGGATTTTTCACAAAAAGAAATTTGTGAAAAAGCCCAGATCGAAAAGAAAAGTGAAAAATTTAAACTATCAAAAAAGCACTGTTGATATTAATAATGTAATGTTTTAAATCATTTCCTTGATTTATAGAAATGCTTCATTCTATCCAGCAATTATATTCTAATGTAATCTTTTAAAACAGTCTACAGAAACAGATGGCAAACAAGGTTAAATTCTAAAATGAAGAAAAATTTTAAAAAAAAAGCGTGAAATAAAGTAATTTTCAGAATATTGTTAAAAAATAAAAGTAGGGAAGCTGAGTTTCAGAGAAAAAAAATGGCGACTGGCAGACGATTTTTTCATCGCCGTTTGTTCTATGAAGAAAAATTTTAAGAAGCAGGCGTAGAATAAAGTAATCATCAGAATACTATTGAAAAATAAAAATAATCAAACTCTAATAGAGTGCAGTTTCGAAGAAAAAAATGGCGATTAGCAGACTATTTTTTATTCGCCGTTTGTTATACGTAATCGCCATTTGGCCGGTGGCGATCGTTCATTTTGTCCAATTCACTATGGTATTATTTGGAATTTTAAGCTTTCTGAACGAAGAAAATATCTAACTTTCTTTTTACTTGACGAGTCTAGTATACTTAAAAGAGAAATTTGAAAATTATTTACTTATGTACTCTATTGTTAACTATTATTTTATATTTTCCGTTATTTATGTGTTCGAAATTCTCTATGAAAATAATTATTTGAAATATTCGCTGTATATTCCACTCAAATGATTTATTCTGCCGGATGATGATTATTTTCTTGGACTCTTTCAATCGATTTTATGGAATGATGTTTCGGTTAAGCGCCTGAGGGCTCTTTCATAACGAAAGCAAAATGTTGTTGCCAACTTTTCTTGATAAACTTTCAATTTGCTTGGAAGATTTGTGACCTGAACCAATAACGATAAGCTGCATTCAATGGATGTTTTCTATAAATGTTGGGTGTCTTGAATCATTTATTTTATTGCCTAAAAAGTATAACAATAGTATCAAAAGATGTATCTCAAAGATATTGTTTAGTGAATATTGAACCGATGACTTTATTATCTCGTATTTTCTTGAATTAATATTTTTTCAGTAATTTCACGACGCGATGCAATTTTAAGTTTTCTATGAACTGCAGAATTGGCGATGGAACAGACAATATCATTGACTTTGATTTGCAAGGAATTGACGCTGCATAATTTTTTTAAATAATTAATTTTACTCAACATTTCAATGTTCCCTCTTTTAAATGTGCATCTTATTTATTAAATTGTGTTTCAATTAAAAACTATAGTTTACTATCTGTTTACAGTTAGTTTAAATACCAAATTCGGTTTAGTTCTTTAAAAAGAGAACGTTCTAATTTGGAGGTTTATGACTCATTTTATAAAAAAAATAGGTAAAAATATAACATAAATTTAGTTAAAAATAACCTTTTGAGTAATTAGTTATCTTTGTATTGTGCCGTTATTTGTTTGTTTACGCTTTTATTGAAAATAAGTAACAGTTGTTGCTTGTCTCTTATTCGAGAGATTTTGCTTAGCGTTTATCTTAACGTTAACCATAAATCTAATCTTATTTCCTTATTTTCTTCCCATCAGTGACACTAAGATTTGTTGAAAAAGATTTCGCATGCGCTGTGAAGTACAAAAAATAGTTGCGTTAGTGTTAAAAGGAACCGGAAAGTTTTACAAAAATTCTCTAATATATTTATTAGCGAAAATTAAAATTGACTTATTTTAAGGCAATTTAATACAAAAAAAAAATAATGTACTTTAAGTAAGCAAATGGCCCATTTTCAAATCCCAGTGTCCTGTATTGTTTTTTGTCTTTTTTTTTAATTTTAAAACCGAATGTAAACAGCCGACCCAATTTTATGGGTTTACGGTTACTAATGTTCAACTCCATAGTCTTGTAATTTTGAACCCAATCCAGAAGACAAGGGATCTCCTGAATCGAGTATTGGGAGAAATTTTACCATCGTGAAGGATTTTTTGAGGGCACTAACCCGCAATTGCATTACATGGAGAAGAAAACCACGAAAACCTTCCACGGTAAGCCTGATGGCAAGAGGACAGTGTGATTAATGTGTATTTTTCTCAGATTTCTCAAAATACATGGTTATTAATAATAACAAGGTTAACTAGTAATTGACTATTATCAGGTATTCCCTACATTATTGTTTCTCCTAATCTATCCTAATCAGTTATTGTGACTAAAATCAAATAAACGTTAAATAAGGAATCAAAATATTCCTTAACTATTGGTGTTGATCTTGTACCGTCTTTAATTACAAAAGGTTGTTCAAACTGCATTCTTTCAATTTGTTTAATCTATCGATTTAAACAAGAAAACGATAATAATTGATTAAAAAATTTAATTTGAATGATTGTAATAACCACAGACCTATTTTAAGCCCTTTTTGCAAAAATATTTGAAAGGATTATTTATAAGAAAAATTTCAGTCTCGTTAAACATTATATCTAACATGGCTAAAAGATCGACGGTAAGAAAGTTGCTTTGTAAAATCATATCTATTTTTAAAAATAACTATAGCATTTGTGGTATACATTTCCAAAGCTTTTGACTTAATTGATTTTTGGTATTTTGTTACGTAAATTGATTGTGCGCTTGGTTTTCCTGAAAATCTAGTTTAAAGGTTATTTTCTTATTTATGTAATCGATCTTTATATGTATATTTTAAAAATGCCATTTCTAGTAAGTTTTACTAATTGTTCTGGATTACCTCAGGGCTCGAATCTTAGACTTCTGCTTTTCATTTTATTTATAAATGATCTCTTACGTTTTAAAAATTCTAAATTTTTATTTTTCGCAGATGATTTGAAATTTTTTTTAAATTTAATATATACGAATTCGAATGCATTAAGCATGTGTTTGTTATTAAATATGATTTGTACAGTACAGAACCCGTTATCTGGAAATCAGAAAACCGGAAAACCAAAAAACCGGAGCGAAATTCGATAACTTTTCTCGCCATTTTTTAAAAAAAAAAATTTTTTTCCTCCTAAGATTTTACGATTTTTCTTTCTTTTTTTAAAGATGTTTACCTTACCATCNAAATCAGAAAACCGGAAAACCAAAAAACCGGAGCGAAATTCGATAACTTTTCTCGCCATTTTAAAAAAAAAAATTTTTTTTCCTCATAAGATTTTACGATTTTTCTTTCTTTTTTTAAAGATGTTTACCTTACCATCATTTTGGAAATAATCATTAGTGTATTACTAATTAATTCATCGTTTTTGCTTATTTTTAAGATTATTTTTTTTTAGTTGGGTTTAACAATAAAAAAAACGGCTTTTTGTAGCAGTTCAGAAAACCGGAAAAATCAATTATCCGGAATAGCGACCGTTCCGGATAATCGGTTCCCTGCTGTATTAAGTTTTGTATTATAACCGCTTCCCAGATTATCCCGAGTTGACTCGGGTATGTATATATTGCAAATATTTATGATCCCGAGATAACTCGGCCATAACAGAATTCGTCAGTGCGTTTTGTTTTATCACGTTTTTACTCGGCCGGCAAAAAAAATAATAATCTGTCGTGGTTGGAAGTTTGCCGAGTTTTGCTGTTGGTTTGTGTGTCTGCACACGCGTTTTGTGCTATTGTATATACGATGGTTGCTGAATTTATACAGAAAAAAAAATAGTAAAACAAAATGGCGCATCACTTCACTGGAGTTAGGAAATTATCACTTTGTTTTGTCCCTTGTTTTAAATACTATCATACAAAGACTAATATTTAACTTTTTACATTTGGCCGAGATAAATCGGGGTAGTAAATTAATCGGAAATTAAATATTTTTTACACATAAAAAAATTAACATTTCAAATTAAAACTTGTGTATTATGTTTTGTTTTAGTTCCTTGTATTTATTAATTAAAAAAAACATGTTGATTTTTTGAATTTTTTTTCTCAAAAAAATTGGTAAAGGACTATGGGATTGTAGTTTGTTTGTAGTTTTTCTCAAAAAAATTGGTAAAGGACCATGGGATTGTAGTTTGTTTGTAGTTTATCTCAAAAAATTGTTAAAGGACTATGGGATAGTTTGTTTGTAGTTTATCTCAAAAAATTGTTAAAGGACTATGGGATTGTTGTTTGTTAGTAGTTTTTCTCAAAAAAATTGTTAAAGGACTAAGGGAATGTAGTTTGTTTGTAGTTTTTCTCAAAATAATTGGTAAAGGACTATGGGATTTTAGTTTTTCTCAAAAAAATTGGTAAAGGACTATGGGATTGTAGTTTTTCTCAAAAAAAATTGGTAAAGGACTATGGGATTGTAGTTTTTCTCAAAAAAATTGGTAAAGGATCATGGGATTGTAGTTTGTTTGTAGTTTTTCTCAAAACAATTGTTAAAGGATCATGGGATTGTAGTTTGTTTGTAGTTTTTCTCAAAAAAATTGTTAAAGGACTATGGGATTGTAGTTTGTTTGTAGTTTTTTTCAAAACAATTGGTAAAGGACTATGGGATTGTAGTTTGTTTGTAGTTTTTCTCAAAAAAATTGTAAAAGGACTATGGGATTGTAGTTTGTTTGTAGTTTTTCTCAAAACAATTGGTAAAGGACTATGGGATTGTAGTTTGTTTGTAGTTTTTCTCAAAAAAATTGGTAAAGGACTATGGGATTGTAGTTTGGTTGTAGTTTTTCTCAAAAAAATTGGTAAAGGACTATGGGATTGTAGTTTGTTTGTAGTTTTTCTCAAAAAAATTGGTAAAGGACCATGGGATTGTAGTTTGTTTGTAGTTTTTCTGTAGTTTTTCTAAATTGTTAAAGGACTATGGGATTGTTGTTTGTTTGTAGTTTTTCTCAAAAAAATTGTTAAAGGACTATGGGATTGTCGTTTGTTTATAGTTTTTCTCAAAAAAATTGGTAAAGGACTATGGGATTGTAGTTTTTCTCAAAAAAATTGGTAAAGGACTATGGGACTGTAGTTTTTCTCAAAAAATTGGTAAAGAACTATGGAATTGTAGTTTGCTTGTAGTTTTTCTCAAAAAAATTGGTAAAGGACTATGGGATTGTAGTTTGTTTGTAGTTTTTCTCAAAAAAATTGGTAAAGGACTATGGGATTGTAGTGTGTAGGTACACTTGAAGTATCAGAAGGTTTACAGGTTAAACATTAAGATTTTATAAACCACATCACAAACATATATATTCTACAAGCAAAATAATAAGATTAATAAAGAGATAGGACTACACGTCCTTTTGCAAGGAGTTTTAGCAAAGAAAGATGATGTGTTCGGTTCGGATCTCGCCAGAGAAATGAATTAGCCACACCTTTAACGTACAATGATTGGCTAGATTTAATTTGAGAAATTAGATTATTGGATTAAAATTTTGATAGACAGATTTTAGTTTCAGTTCCCAATTCTAGGTTTCAGTTTCAATTCAAAAGTTTCACTTCTTGAAAATTGTGATTGACACATAAAGAAAAGAGAAAGTAATTATGGGTCACCACAGGACAAATGAAAAAATACAAAATTTGAACGGAATTCGTCGAATAGTTCTCCAAAAATCAAATTTTAAACGTACAACTGCTTTTTATTTTTTTTCTTGTACGATATTAATATTACGTTGTCTTGACTGATATATGCGTATACATACTATTAAAAATGAAGGTTAGTAATGGATGAATCAATTAAATATTATATTTCTTCCAATGTTACTTTCAGATTTTTGCGTGTAGTGTGCAATTCAAATTCATTATAAAAATTGGAATACGAATGGAGATCAAAGTATAAAAAAAAAGAATGTTTCATAAACTTTTATCGATTTACTTGAGAATGCAATTTCCTGTTCTATCATTCATCAAATTCTACCATTTTTCATACCACATCACGTACACGAGGAATCCCCCCTTTCCAATAATTTTCATTCTCTTTTCGGGGAAAAATAAAATATAATTTATTCTCCGCCGATCATCCTATATTTGTTCTTCAGGAAAAATATTGCATAAAAGTCCATCTCACAAACCCTGATAGCTCAATAATTTTTCTCTCTTTATCGAATATTATTTATGTTTACGTTTGGGGAATAATGCAGTTAAACGATAACTGCAAAGGTTGGATAAACCATGTTCTTTTTTAAGAGTTAAAAATTAAAAGATAAAGTTGATGGTGAAAGCTTGTCAATCATTCCTCTCATAAAATAAGAACAATTTATACTCAACTTGTTTATTTTGATAATCTTTAAAAAAGAGCCGTGATGGCTCAGGTGATATAGAGCTGGCCTCCCGATGAGGAGACCCGAGTTTGAGACCCAGCGGTGGCTGACTTCCTCACCCGGCTTGTACCGATCACGTACGGATCTAAAATATCCTAAGTGGCTGATGGATCATAGGTTAGAGTCCCCTTTCCCTCAGGCTAACCATGGGAGGTTTTCGTGGTTTTGCTCTCCATGTAACGGAAATGCGCGTTAGTTCCTTCAAACAGTCCTCCACGAAGGCAAATTTCTTCCAATACTTGATCCAGGAGATTTTGTCGTCTGGATTGGGTTCAAAATGACAAGGGTACGGAGTTGGATATTAGTAGTCGTAAACCCAAAATTCGGTCGGCTGTTCATCGATAAAATAAAATTAATAAATGCAGACGATTAAGTTATGAAATCAGGCACAAAAACGTACTTTCTCTGAATAAACGTACTTTTTTTCAACGGATTTGAATATCTGAAACCCAAAATATAGGAGTTATCCGCAATGTTCCAATAATTTGTTCAATAATTCCAATAGTTCCAATAATTCCAATGAGGTCCAACGGGTCAATAGTTCCAATAATTTCCAATAATGCGGTTTCCAATAATTTGGTCAGGAAAGAGCTCAAAAGTTAACGTTATTATATAAATTAAAGATATATGTTATTCTTAAAGATAAATGTTAATATATCATATATATTTATGATATATTAAAGATATATGTTAAAAGATAATGCCCTTTAATCTTAATTAACCTTTTTGCGTAATTCGCTGTATCTCGAGAACTTTTTAATCAAATTTAGGAAATTTCTTGCACACAATAAAAAAATTCGTTTATCCAAAGTAATTCCATGCAAAAAATACATTTTTGTGAATATTTATCATTATTTTATTTAATAAAGGTCGAAAAAATGTAAGAAATAAAACTTTTTACGTAATTTTTGACAATATAATTTTACATGGCAAAATGCAAAATTGAAGCAAAATCGGTCGAATAGCTCTGGAGAAATTTCAGGAAAGTGATATATTTAATATTAAACTTCCCAGGAACTATTCGAACGATTTTTCTCAAATTTTGCATTTTCAATGTAAAATTATATTGTGTAAAATTAGATGTAAAAAATATTTATATCTTACAGCTCAACATTTTTTCGACCATTACTAAATAAGATAATAAATATTCACAAAATTATTTATTGCATGGAATTATCTTTGGATAAACGAATTTTATAATTGTGTGCATAAGTTCTTGAGATGCGGCGAAATACGCAGAAAGTAAAATTTACATTAAAGAGTTCAAAATTTGGAACACTTGCTGACCCATCAATGCGACCCTATTGCGGCTACCCACCATATTTTGGAGGTCAGAAACCCAAATCCGTCGAAAAAAATACTTTTATTCAGAGAAAGTACGTTTTCGTGTCTGATTTCGTAACTTAAAATTTCGTCTGCGCTCGTTAATTAGCATATTTGAGATCGCCCACTCGAATCAATAAAATCTAGATTCATCTAGAGCTCAAAGATCCGATCATTAGATCAAAAGTTATTAAGGGTAGTCTTTTTTATTTGCACATTGTACATTTAAAATTTATCAGACTGAATAGTCCAGAATAAGCTAGGTCATACGTTATCGTAAAACGAAGCTTCATATTTCAACGTAGAATAAATATATCGAATTCCAACGTCCGAAAACGATTACTCTATTATAGGATTACCCCAAAGAGTAATCTTTTGGTGTGGGGAAAAAGTGTTGACAGTGTTTTCAAAAAGCCAATACGGCCTGCCGATTGTGACAGAGATAGGGTAATTAGGTTTCATCAGAGACCCCCGCAGAATAAGCCCCATCGATTTTCCAATTACTCTCATCTCAGATATCCGCTAGAGAAGGTAATCAAAAATCTCCCCCCCCCCTTTTTATTTGATAGAGGGAGTTAAAAGGCATAAGTTCTGTTAGAACGTTACCTTTTAATAAGAAATATATTTTCGACCACAATTGACTTTTGCTGTTACATAGATAATCGGTTCTTGTCGTGTGTTAGGCTAAATCTAAATAATTCTTTTCGTTGAATTTCATTTTAAAAGAATCGTTTAAAAGTATGAAATATATGAGAGATGATAAAAATGAGATGTAACAATCGGACGTTACTCTAAAGAATGTAGGGTGCGTCATAAGGAATGAGAAGAAAAAAAATCAATCTAGGGGGCGCTTTCCTCTTATAAACCAGCTGTTCATGCCATTTTGAACTGGTTTTATTTAGCAAATTTTATTTTATTAGCCGATTTTATTTAGTTAAATTATCTTAATCCGATTTTATTTAGTTAAATTATATTAATCAGTAATTGATAAATAAGTATCTTCATCCTCGATGGCTCAGAGGATAAAGCACTCTCCTTCCAATGAGGCGAACCGGGTTCGAATCCCAGAAATGGCTGGTGGATACGAATTCCGCATCCGGCTTGCACCGACCACAGTGCTGACAAGAAATATCCTCAGTGGTAGATGGATTATGGGTTAGAGTCCCCTTGCCGTAAGGCTAACCGTAGGAGGTTTTCGTGGTCTTCCACTCCATGCAACGCAAATGCGGGTTGGTTCCATCAAACAGTCCTCCACGAAGGCAAATGTCTCCTACTACTTGATACTGGAGATCCTTTGTCTTCTGGGTTGGGTTAAAAATGACAAGGCTACGTAGTTGAACAACGTCATAAACCCAAAAATTGGGTCTGCTGTTCAACGACTGTTATGAAATAAAAAAATAAGTATCTTAATGAATCAATAATTATCTAAATTATTAGTTTTATTACTAAAAATCGCATTTTAATAGGCCAAGATTTAACTGTTTTTATCGTTGTACACGAATAGTGCAACTTGCCGATTTGTTTGCTAAATTAGCAAATTAAAAGCTGGTAGCTATTCTAGGTTTCTTTAAATGCTTTTTTCGACAATAATTATCATGAAACATGAAATTAGGATAAATTTGTTTCAAATGCGCTGGTAAGGCATCCCTACAGCGATGGAAAAAATTCTGTTGCGTGTCGCAATGTGCATCGTGAATATTATACGGGATTATTCTGATGAATTCTATACTCAAGGGCATGTTTGTTTACAAAATACATGCCCGAACGTTTTTTTTTTAATTGCACATTTATTAATGAAAGCTTATGAATGTACCTTTTATTAAACTATCACAAAAAATGATATTTAATTTTATTTTATAACCGTTGTTGAAAAGCCCACCCAAATTTGAATTTATAGCTACCAATGCTCAACTGCTTAGCCTTGTAATTTTGAACCCGATCTAGAAGACAAGGGATCCAGTATCGGGATACATTTGCCATCGTGTAGGACTTTTCTATGGAACTAACCCGCATTTGAGTTACATGGAGAGGAAAACCCCGAAAACCTTCAACGGTTAGTCTGACGGCAAGGGGACTTTAATCCTGATAGGAAAAAGGTAGTAAATCTTACCTTGTAAAGGCGATGAGTACGATGAATGGCTGAAAATAAGTTCTTTGAATGAGTTAAACTAGCATCATTGAAGAATCATCCTTTTAAGCAATATAGAAATTTAATGATGCATTTTGAAAAAAAAATTTTTACAAGCAGAGAGGAAGGATAAGAATTCTCCCTCATTTGACGATACACAAAGAGAAAGTGAGAACTGAAAATCAAAGAGTAATAAAACATAAAAATATAACGTTAGTATTGAATTAATATTTAGACCTTGTAAAACATGCTATGAGAGTCACATGACTTAAAAGTTTCAGTTCCCAAAAAACTATACTTCCTGGTTGTAAATTTATAGCTTCAGAGATCATTTTATCTAACTGAGGATATTTTACGGAGAGCACTGTGGTGGGTGCAAGCCGGGTGCGGAATTCGCATACAGTCACATAAATTTTTATTTTATTTTATATTTTATTATTATTATTATTTATTACTATTTTACATTTTATAATTTTTATTATTTTTTACTATTTTATAATTACATATTATTTTATTTTATAATAGTCGTTGAACAGCCGTACCCACGAAAAACGACATAAACAATATTTCATTCAAAATTACTACAACTACATTTTGTTTTTAAAGTGTATGTTAAAAGTATTATTAACAAAAAAAAAGTATTTTCAGCCGTCCATAAATATTTTGAGCTATACTTCGGCAATAAAGAAAATAAAGCTTTGTTATGCAGCTTCTGGTGTATATCCCTCCATGCAAAATCACATAATGCTGCAATATCCATAAAACTTTATTAGGGCAATAAAATAAAAGCTTTTTTATGCAGTCCCTTCAATGCATGCTAACATATAATAAGTTTAAATATATTCTGACTCACTCAGCGTGGATGCTTTAGTGAAAATATTGTGTTTTTTTGAAGAGAGAATTTGTCGAAACAATGCCTCAAAAGAAAGAAGCTTTCATTCTGATAATTGTTTTTTTTTCTTCTTTCAAATTCTTACGTCACTTTTTTATTTAATTTACTTATTTTTACAATTCTTAAATGCGAAGAATTCATGCTATGCATGAAATTAAAAACTTAATTGTTAACCCCCCAAAAAATAGTATTTTAAAATTACTGAGCATTTACATGCTTTTGAAATTCATATTTTCTATCTGTTTTTCAAAAATATCTTAAGCGTAATCATTATATTACTGATCACTAAAAATGATTTTGATGATGTTTATGTGTTGCTTGCAAAATACATAACTTAGTTCGATTGGCGAGTATTCTCTGTAATTTTAGGATTAGGCAATAATCAGTGGTAATAATCTTGTAGGATTAGGCAATAATCAGTAGTAATAATCATGTAGGATTAGGCAATATAGATAGCTTATAGCTTATTATTAACTTGAAAAAGTAGTTTATGCTGCAACTATGAATTGTTCGACATCCTCTTACCAGAACCGTAGCGACACGGTGACATTGTCGAAGAACGTTACAGAGCTCTTGCAGAGAGATTTTTCTTTTTTTTGAAAAGTAAAAGATTTATGTTTTCTTTTCTACAGAAATTTACACGTAGAATTTGAATCATGCATTTTAGATAATCACTTTTTGGCGCGATCAATTTACGCCGATAGTATCGTAAATCGATATAAAGTTTCGATTGTATTTTTGGCAATTATTGATATTGATTTTCACGTGGTTTTTAAATATCCCTATACATTTCAAATAATATGGAAAATTTAAATCGTGCATTTCATTATTTACTTTTTAACTTATAATGATTGTATCATTTTTTTACTGTTATTGCTATTGATTTCTCCATAGTTTTTAAATCCGATATTTTTAACAGGATATTATTGATTACAGCAACCTAATCTAGAAACGAAACACGCATTTGAGTAATCCCTTTGTGAGGAGTCTGATTCACGTGATTTCGTCGTCAATCATTTTTTTCGGCAATTACTACTACGCGAATTTCATGATTTTTAATTATTTTTTTATGGTGATGATTGTTTATAAAATGCGAAGAAGGAAATAATTAGTGCTTTTCCCCACCCAACAAAATGTGAGAATATCACCCATAATCTTAGAAGAAAAAAATTATCAAATGTTTAATTAAAAAAATTGTATATAGTTTTTTTGTAAACAACGTATTTGTTATTTTAAACTAGTAACATATATGTTTGTTATTATTAACAGTATCCTGCAGAAAGATATTAGTGCTAGAGAGTTTTGTCTCAAATAGCACTAAAAAATTCTGCCGCAGGGTTTGACATTAACTTTTTTGGGACATTTTACAACATATCATTTATTTTTTTCATTAGTTTATGCTGCCATTATGAATTGTTCAACATAATTTTTTTCAGATATAAAACAGCGTATCACTTATTTTTTTCATTAGTTTATGCTGCCACTATGAATTGTTCAACATTTTTTATTTTTAGATATAATACAGCATATCATTTATTTTTTTCATTAGTTTATGCTGCCACTATGAATTGTTCAACATAATTTTTTTCAGATGCAATACAGCATAACATTTATTTTTTTGCCCTTGTGCAGTGGTCAGATGCAGCTTACTACAAGTAATGAAACTACTGTAGTCGCTGCTTTTTGTTTTAGTAGTTTGTAGTGTAGTGCGCTAATTTTAGTAAAAGTATAGCATAGTAAAATGTGTTATGCAAAAAAAAAAAAAAACAACAGTAGTTAGTAACGATTCCTGTCAACTACTTTAAATGTAAGTTTAAAAAAGAAGCACAGTTCTCACTTATCTTATTTTTCGAATTTGATGGGTACAAATCTTCGCAGGCCCATCAAAGGATGCAATGAAAATGACCCTGTGGCTGCAGTTGAGCGTTAACTGAAATTATGTATCTATAAACATGAATAACTAATATTTAAACTAGCCATTACGATAAAATTGATAATGAATCACTTTCGTCACACTTTAATATGCGAATGCACACTCGCGAAATATTGATGTTATTTACAAGTAAGAGAACGCATTTTCGATGTATTTATTTTCTTAGAGGAAATAAAAGAACATTAAATATTGCAAATATTTGATAATTTCACATTTCTTAAATTAAATATTCTCTTTCGAAAAAAGCATGAAAAGTTGAAGGTTAAATGAATAATTCAGAAAAGAATGTTTTGGAATAAGAAACTGGCTCATGTACACATGAATAAATATTTCTTAATTATTCCTTTACGTTTAATGTAAGCCAATTTCTTATTCAAAAACATTTTGAACGTGGTACAGTGGGCAAATCCAAGGTTTCGTGGCCAAAAATAGTAATTCGATAAAATTTGTTTCAAAATTTGGGGGTTTTATGTGCAAGTAAATTGAATTCATAAATGAAATTTTGAAATACACCAAAAATACCCAAAAAAGCAAAATGGCGGCTGAAATATGGCGAGCATAAGTTAAAAAATTAAAATAGAGCGTTTAAATAATTAAATATAGGAATGAAAATATAATAATTTTCGTAATTTTATACTAAAAATGAAAAGCAAATTATATTTCCGAAGTAATATTAGAAAATAAAGCGAATTAATTACAAAATAACCCGAAAACATGAAAACATAATTTTTATTTTTCGGTATATTTAGTCCACCTTTGCAATACGGGCAAAATGGGGCAGGTTTTTTCGAAAGAAGAAACATCGAAGAAGACAACAAAAAAAAAAGTTTAGCTAATTACCTCTTGGAACTTTTTGGAACTAAGTTTCGAAAGTCATTCAAACATTATAAAATGTCAAATGATAAGATATAAACTATAGGTTTGTCAAGAGTATTAACTAATCCTACAAACTGAAAAATTGTACTATAATTTCAGACTAATTACACTGATAAAAATGTAACAGTAAGGTGAAATTCCTATATATATTTCTGAAATAAAAATTTAAAACTTACATTTAAAAAAAAATATTTTTAACATATTTTTCATTACATTGTACTCTCCTCGATCCAAAAAGTAAATTACATTGTGGAATGATTATGGCTATATTGAAACTGCCTACACATATTTTAGTTGAAAATTTAATTTTCGACTTTTGGCCAAAGATCATGGTCTTCTGGTCCACAGTGCATGGGTGTAATATAAGTTCTCCAGCAAAGTTCGTGCCTTTAAAGTAGCGAAGTAGTTAGTAAATTACAACGAAGTTTGAAGTCACTATATTTAAAAAAAAGTAGCTGTATTTGTAGTTAACTACGACTGCAAAAAAGTAGTTGTTGTAAACTACAAAAACAATATAGTTCTTCCGACCGCATATCTTATGCAATACATATTTAGTTGTTTTGTTATATCAACAATGCAATAACAAAAGAAAAAAGAATACACTTTTTTGTTGTCAAAACTCATTCCATTTCATTTGTTTTAGTATGTGTATCAAAAGTTCTGCAGAGGGAAAAAAAACACGTTTTCTAACATTTTTTATGTATTTTTTAGAACCCATTAATTTACTGGCAAGTAATTAAGAAGTTAATTAAAGCTACTTAACTGCGGTTCATTTCCCCTTTGAAACATAACCCAAAAACTCGTGCTTAAAACACAAAGAGTAGTTTTAAATTGCATTTAGGGGAGAAATGCTTTTTCTTGTTGCAGCACAAAAGCGGATTTGATCTTTAATTGACGCGCAAAACCGGAAATCTAATGTCTTTTCTTTTCTTGAAACAACAAAAGACTTTGAAATTTTTATGCATTTTCCTTTTCTACTTTATTTTTTCTTCTTTTTTGACGCAAAATTTAATCCGCTTAGGTCAGAGTTTAAAACTCATTTGTTTTCACAGAACACTTTTGTTTTCTTCGAAAAGATAAGTTTTAATAGCGATGTTCTATAAAAAAGAAGTTTATTTCTTACCGGAATTCAGGTTTCGATTAATCGCAAATTGCTTTAAAAAAAGATAAATAGGAATAACTTGATAGAAAGATAAAATATTCCTATTCAAAATAATGGACCATGTTCTGACCGTTCCCCTGATTTTCCTTTAAAAAGAGGCGTTTAAAAGAGATTTTTATTCGAATACTGGGGTCAGTGGAGTAAAATGGGTAACTCGACTTTCGGTGAAACATACTTCTGTTTTATTTAGTGGACAAACATTGAATTACATTTTACTAGTCAAGAAAGACCTACCATATTTCTGAATCTTATCATATATCTTATCACATGTATCATATCTTATCTTATCATATCATATATCTTATCATATGTATCATATCATCATATATCTTATCAATATGTATATGATGTATGAAAAGGCGCGCCAACATAGAACCCAGTAAGCATATCTTTTATACTAGTGAATAATTGTAATGGTATAGACACACTGCAATAATCCCCTACCAGAGTTCTTTCTGAGATAGAATTCGATGAACCATTAACTGATTCATTGCTGTTTTTGTGAGAAGCCGGTAGAGTTGTATTAAAATCACCAGACTTTTGAGTGCTAATTGTGAGAGCTGTATTAAGATCACGGTCGTGGTCGCTAATGTGTTGCCATTAGCAATCACGTGTACACAGGCCGACGTTGTGGGTGAACGAGACTGAGCAGCAACAGCGTGATGAGGACGATGTCGCAGTCACAAACAGCATGTCAACTGTTTAATATGAATTATGCTTGCTCGAATGGAAGTGGGCGTGTCTGTCGAGGTATACGTGTTCAGATCACGTTCGCGTGTCACCAAAGTGGGGCGAGTTTTATTAAAAATGTCACCATCTATGAAAAGATATCACAATTTGAAACTGAGTTAACATGTCCCATATATGTACTAGTGAAATGGAATTGAATAACTGCAGAGGTAGATAAATTTGTTTTGCAATTTCAACTTTCAAACGTTCTCTAATTTCTAAGTCATCTTTATAAATATCCTTATAGTTATAGTTTAGTTATACTTTAGTCATAAATAACTAAAAAAAATAGTTCATAGTTTGTGTCTTGAAATTGCAAACTATATGCAAACGAATGAGATTGGAAATATTTTGACACCCAAAAAAGGTTTGCTTTTTTTTTTCTCTTGGTACGTAGTTGAAATTAATTAATTTATTTAGTATTTTCACTCTGTTTTTAAATCTCTTTATTGCATATTTGAAAACAATAAACTATATGTTACACAACTGAAACTATAACAACTAAGTCGAACTGTTGTAAGAAATACTGAGATATGCGTAACTCTTCAAATAGTTGAAATTACAATGTTACGAACAAATGAGTAAACGGGATTCTATTTTATATTTTCTTCTTTATCGCGACTATCTCTATTTTTCTAATTTTTTCCATGAACTAATGTGGTGATGGGCGCCTGTGCTGGGAATACTATTTAATCAATTTAATAATACAATACTGAAGCAGCTAGTGCTCAGGGGATAGAGCGTTTGCTTCCCAATGAAGTGAACTGGGTTCGAATCCCAACGATGGCTGGTAGATATATATATGAATTCCGCATCCGGCATGCGCTGACCCCACTGTTGACTTAAAATATCCTCATTGGTAGACGGATCATGGGTTAGAGACCCATTGCAGTCAGACTAACCGTGCTAAGTTTTCTAGGTTTTCCTCTCCATGTAACGCAAATGTGGATTAGTTCCCTCAACGAGTCCTCCACGAAGGCAAATTTCTCCCAATACTTGATCCAGGAGTTCCCTTGTTTTCTGCATTGGGTTCAAAATTACGAGACTAGGAAGGTGAACATTAGTTGTTGTATACCAAAAATTGGGTCAGCTGTTCAACGACGGTTATAAAATATTAAAAAAATACAATGCTAGGAAAGTTTGAAGTCAAAACTTATTTACGTGTTTAGAATAAAGAATACCTTGTTACGGGTACAATTGCGAATTAACGAGCAAATTAAAATTATTTCTCGTTTTAAAGATAAAAATATTCTTGACCAAAAGTATTCATGCAAAACCCTCAAAAATTTCATCATTAATGATCTAAGGCAGCAACTACAAAAAAGAGAATAATTTAATTTAAAAATTGTCTTTTATCGAAGATTGCCCCTTTAAAAAAATTATGATATAAATTATAATTTAATTAATTACTTAGAAGAGCGCATAACTGGTAGGAATTGTTCATTTAGTTCAAAATATTCAGAAAGTTTTAAATTAAAAAAGTTAAGCGAAATCCTTTAATTGGATTATTTTTAAGTAACAATATAAAAAAAATATTAACCGCAAATCTGCTTAATTCAATTATTAATATTTTGAGCGAGTAATAAATTATTTAAATCAAATTAATGGATTTTCACCAATCACATTAAAGTAATTGCATTAAATGAATTCCTTTTTTTTTTTTAATATTAATTTTTTTCCGGTGAAAGAAGAAGAAAAAAATCGCTTCAAGTGCACAGTTATTAGAATATCCAATTTCAGTTCGTAAAAGACATGTTTAAAAGTACGGAAAAATATCTAAACTGTACAGAAATAGCGCAAATGGATGAAATTGTTTTAAATATATATAATTTCGAAACTCTAATTCACATTGTAAAAAAAAAGAAGCATTCGAATTCAGTTTATTACGTGCGCGATGTCAGTGGCCTGAATTTCGCAATGCTGTGTACCACTAATGAGAAATGAATGTATTTTTTTTGAAAATATGTTTTTTTTTCTTTCTTTTTTGGTACAAAGTTTTGTTAATAAATTTATTTGCATCAGTGAGAAGGATATTATTTTTGCTATGATAAAAAAAAAAAAAAATTTCTCACAGAAGTTAAAAATCACAACTGGTTGTCGTCACCAATAATTATTAAATGTTAACTCAGCAAAAAATAGCCAATAGAAAAATACGTACTCATAAGTTTTCATGGCGCTTTGCTTTTAAATAAAACTTTTTGAAATGTTCGATTGTTGCAAGATATTTCGCTTAAGAACGCGTACCCCTGTTAAACTGTTCCCGTACCCCTGGGGGTACGCGTACCACACTTTGGGAAACACTGCTGTAGGGAATAGTAAAATTCTAGGAAAACTCAATGAAGTGTCGAATATCGATGCTTTCGATCACCACCCGTAATTCGATCACCTCCAATAGTTTTTGAGGAAATTTGTCTCTGCTTCACAAAAATAACCCCAAAAAATTTAAATCAGGTGGACAGAGATGACTTGGTCTGTGAGTTATGTTATGTTATGTTATTGACCGAAATTAGTGGTTGTTGCTTTCACCGGTGAATGTTGACAATCACAGAGTAGCTTTGTTAAATGTCGGAAATATATACTAGGTCTAGTTAAGTGTCACTGCCCGGTATAAATTTTCCGGGTATTCCGAACACTGATGTTTCTGTTAATCCATAATCAGCAGATATTAAAATAACATATAAATATAATAATATCAACAAATAAATCAATTTCAAATCGGATATAACAAATATTTTGGACATTCACCGGTGAAAGTCGACATTATCTTGATTTCAGTCACTTATGCATCTTAGCTTCTTAAACATGCGGGTTAAAAAAAAGTGCCTGACCTTCGCATATTTAAGAATCTAAATTTATCTACTAAAAATCGTCAATAAGTAAAACTCAGAAAGGGGAACCAGTAGATCATCAGCAGTGTTGCCAGGTGCCGATAACCGTTCACCCCCAGATGGCGTTGTAAAATCCCCTAATTTTAAAAAAGCCCAACATTTTTAACTTAATGTATAAGTATTAAAAATAGTACAAAAGTTAAATAATGTATAAGAAACGTTGCTTTAATACTTTTTAATACTTTATTATCAACAAATTAATAATGTGCTGATAGTTAAAAAAAAGGATGAACAATTGTACTATTAATATACCTTTAAACTGCTTTTCGTGTTCCCAATCTTTCTTGTACTTTTGTACGTACTTCTTTTTTTCTTTATCCTTTGGCATTATTTTTAAGCCATGCACATTAAAAATTTTAAATAATTTGAATTCAAATTCACCAAACGTACAAGTTGATCGAGCTAAGTAATAACTTACTACATTCAACAAGCTCTAAAATTAAATCTTAATCTTTTTGTTTTGGTTTTTCAGATATATTTTCACACATTCAGTTATAAAATTTGATATTAGAACGTAACCAAAATGAAACCATTAAAATTCACAAATAACCCTAAAACAAACCACTAAAAACAGATTCCCCTAAAATACCCACTGAAGATAAAAAATCCCCCTAAATTTAGGGGGAAAACCCCTAATCTGTAAACACTGATCACCAGTGCCCGGTATGCCCTACATGAACTTTTATTAAGGTTCAGTTCCTCTGCCCTGTAAGCATTTAATCTGTACTCCGAACATCGATGTTTCTCTTAAGCCATCCTCAGAAGATATTAAAATATCGAATGAATAAAATAATATCAACGAATAAATTAATATCAAATCGGATATAACAAATATTTCGGACATTCACCAAAGCGACTATGTGATTGTTGACATTCACCGGAGAGAAAGTCGACATTCATTTTATTTCGGTCATTCACCGTAACAGACATACATAAAGGCTATCGCTCCATTAAGGCTGTTGTCATTTCACTGTTGCTCCTTTTTCACCGAAAAATGAACAACAATAGCAATAAGAATGCATTTCCAAAAATAATAAAATAAAATAAAAATCAGTAACGTACTGTGTTTAACGACTATTACAAAAATTAAGATTTTCTTCAACAAAAAGAAAGACAGAAGGTAAAAAAAATTTCGGTTTGCTGCGTTCTGCTCAGTACACCAATATTTATTTTCTCCAAGCATTAAAATTAATTACGAAGTTTGTCAGCAGATGCTGACTTGAAAATTTGTATAACAACATTTTATACAACAACAAATATGTTCTAACATATTTCTAACTTATAACATTTCAAATAAACGTTGCTTCAGCATTGGATAAGTCCCTGAAACATTTTCTCCGACAAACCATCATTAATTCATTTTTTTAAAATCTTTCTATCTTCTTGTGTTATAAAAGGGTGGAGATTTTATGAGAATATTGGCACGCATCACTCCCCAGTTCATAATTTAACAAAACTCGTGGTTTCAATTTATCGCCAAGAAATAAAAGTAATCTATATCTCTTTTTTTAAATATCGAAAAACTAAAACTGAAGTCATTTTTTTTAATGGAATTCCTATTAGAACTTGATAAGGATTTTGGAGCATGACCATTTCTCAATCTTGTCTTTAATTTACTGTTGAAATATTTATAAGTAATGGGAAAAAAAATTATTTTATTTTAATTCATTAAAATATTAGTACGCTATCTTAGCTACTCCTGGAAAAAAATATTTTCTGAAACTACGGTAAACCGATTGTAGAATTCTTATCAAAACCAATTACCATAATATCAGTTGTACATATTACCGTCAGTGATATATATTAATTAAGCGTCATTTGTGAATGGCCATTTTCTACAGTTTTTTTAATCGAATTTCCCATTTACCTTTTCCCCATTAAATTTTTTTAACGCGTAGCACATAGTTTTTTTTTAGCATATAGCTTATTTTATTTTGTTTTAATTAATACATATTATAAATATTAATTGAGCATTCGTATCAATAATAATATGCAGATTTTTTACAGTTACCCGAAACGAATCTTTTCTCCTTTTTCGTACACAAGTTATTTTTTGTATTTCAATTGCTACATATTACCAACATTAATTCAGCATCATTTATAAAAATGCCCATTTCTTACGGTTCTTCTAGACCAGTGTTTCCCAAACTTATGACTTTTGTGTACCCTTTCTAAATTTTTCGTAACGCTGTGTGCAACTAATAAAAAATTAATATTTTTTTTACTATGAAAAAATTTCACAAAAGTCAAAAATCATAACTGCCTGTTGACACCACTAATTATTAACTGTTAACTCTGCAAAAAATGGCCAATAGAAAAATATGTAATCGTAAATTTTCATGGCTAGCTTTGCTTTTAAATAAAAATATTTGAAATTTTCGTTTGTTGCAAGATATTAAGCATAAGAACGCGTACCCCCGCTAAGCTGTTCCCGTACCCCTGGGGGTACGCGTACCACACTTTGGGAAACACTGTTCTAGACAAATGAATACCTTTAATCCATTACTTTTTCTTTATAGTACAGAGATTATTTATTTTATTTACATCTAATTAATATGTAATTATATTCTATCTAATTAATATGTATATATTATCTAATTAATATGTATATATTATCTAATTAATGTGTATATATTATCTAATTAATATGTATAATAATATGTATAGATTATCTAATTAATTAAGCATCATTGGCGTCAATAATAATTGGCGTATTTACTCATCATATGTGATAATATTTTACGTTTTACCTAAACAAATTAGTACCATTTTCCTTCTAATTTAGCTTTTGAATGCATAAATAATTTTTTTTCTATTCCATTACCTTCGATTTTAAATAAAGTATTTTTTTAGAAGCACGTTTAAAAGAATTAATATGAATTTAAAAATACTTGGTATCAGGCAACTTTAAAAGTATGAATTTGGTGTCGAAAACCGGGCGTGCTACGCGTAATGTATCGGATAAATTAATCCGACATAGGGAATATAAATAAATTAAATATTTAAATACGTGCAATTTATGTCTGTGATGTGAAAGAAATTATGAACGCACGTATCGTATTTACTATCAAATTAAATGCAATATATCTCCGCATGTTTCGACCTTATTGTAATTTAATATTGCAAGAAATTTCTGCAATCATTTGTACTTTTCACAAAAGTTTAAAAGCAAATTATAAATACAAAATTCGTCCTCAATATTTTTCATGTTTATCGCAATGTTTTATGTTTCTCCGAAACATTGACGATTGTGTGTTCATTTTTAAGGAAGTCAAATCATTTTAGAGGAAACTTAGAAACACATTCAACCTTTAAGAGAACATTTTTTCCGGAAAAAAAAGAGTTCTTGTTCTGCGAAACACTACTTCCCTAAGTACTTTCTGGAGAATGCATGCCGGAGTTTCTATTGCTAAATAAAGGAGTGGAATGCGAGAAGTTTAAGAGTAGAAAAATAGGGGAAAAGTTGAACTAAGCCAGGTTTCTAAAGACTTCTNGTCAATTGTTTACGTTTTACCTAAACAAATTAGTACCATTTTCCTATTAATTTAGCTTTTGAATACATAAATATTTTTTTCTATTCCATTACCGTTGATTTTAAATAAATTATTTTTTTATAAACACGTTTAAAAGAATTAATATGAATTTAAAAACACTTGGTATCAGGCAACTTTAAAAGTATGAATTTGGTGACGAAAACTGGGCGTGCTACGCGTAATGTATCGGATAAATTAATCCGACATTATAAATAAATTAAATATTTAAATACGTGCAATTTATGTCTGTGATGTGAAAGAAATTATGAATGCACGTATCGTATTTACTATCAAATTAAATGCAATATATCTCCGCATGTTTCGACCTTATTGTAATTTAATATTGCAAGAAATTTCTGCAATCATTTGTACTTTTCACAAAAGTTTAAAAGCAAATTATAAATACAAAATTCGTCCTCAATATTTTTCATGTTTATCGCAATGTTTTATGTTTCTCCGAAACATTGACGATTGTGTGTTCATTTTTAAGGAAGTCAAATCATTTTAGAGGAAACTTAGAAACACATTCAACCTTTAAGAGAACATTTTTTCCGGAAAAAAAAGAGTTCTTGTTCTGCGAAACACTACTTCCCTAAGTACTTTCTGGAGAATGCATGCCGGAGTTTCTATTGCTAAATAAAGGAGTGGAATGCGAGAAGTTTAAGAGTAGAAAAATAGGGGAAAAGTTGAACTAAGCCAGGTTTCTAAAGACTTCTTTACTTTATTCTCGTAAAACTCTCCGCGAATTAAATTTTTAGTTGAATAATAGCTAAAAAAAATTTAAAATAATAAAAAATATGCAGCTTAAAGACTAGATAGAAGTCATTAAAACTGTTAGAAATGAAGAATCTTTCTAAACTTATCGCTAGCTTTGCTACATCTTTTTTTCCTGCAACATTTTAATTGTGTTAAACGTTATAATTTTACAAAAATAAAATAAAAATTTCCTGCAACATTTTAACTGTATTAAACGTTATAATTTTACAAAAATAAAAAACGTTTTTTTTTCCTGCAACATTTTAACTGTAGTAAACGTTATAATTTTACAAAAATAAAAAATGTTTTTTTTCCTGCAATATTTTAACTGTATTAAACGTTATAATTTTGCAAAAATAAAAAATGTTTTTTTTCCTGCAATATTTTAACTGTATTAAACGTTATATAATTTTACAAAAATAAAAATTTTTTATTTTTCCTGCAATATTTTAACTGTATTAAACGTTATAATTTTACAAAAATAAAAAATGTTTCTTTTTCCTGCTACATTTTAACTGTATTAAACGTTATAATTTTACAAAAATAAAAATTTTTATTTTTCCTGCAACATTTTTAATGTATTAAACGTTATAATTTTACAAAAATAAAATTTTTTTGATTTTTTGCATTTTACAGTCCCTGTCCAAATTATTCGACGCACTTTAAGAATCTATAAAAAAAATTTAATCATGAGGTGATACTATACAGCTTTATTGTTTTTACGCGGTTTTCACTTGTTTATGTTCGTGTATCAGTTGGTTAACATTGTAACGCAATACGTTTAAAATAAATACAAATACGAAGTATCTAAAAAATTTCCCGAATAAAACCCCATTACATGTTTAAATATAAAAGTACTGCCTATAAACTCGTGCAAAACATGTAATTATTAAAAAACTGCAGTGTGTCCAATAATTTTGGACTAATTATCATAACATACTAATATAATACTAATATTCTAGCATGAATTACAACCTATGCATTAAATACATATACAGTCAAACCCCGCTATAGTGAACCTTCAAGGGACCGAAATTTCGGTTCACTATAACCGGGAGTTCACTATATCCGTTACGTAGGCAATTCAACTAATGGTTTCCAAACTCCTCCCTTTTATTACACATTATTCAAATAAATGACTGAAAAATATTACATAGTAGCAAAAAATGTAAATGTATTATTTTTATTATTCTTTGTCTTGCGTACAAAATAAATTTAGTAATCTTAAGCTGATGAGCAATCCTCAACATCAGATATGGAAACACTTCCCGACTCTCAGATAATTTTTCCTGAATTTATGCTATTCCACTTTTAAAACCTGTCTAACCTGCCATTCGAGCACACACAAAATCGCTTAGCAAATTCATCGACATTTGTCCAGACACTGGAAGATTGCGGCTTCTCCGAATGCTAAACCACTTCAGTAATACTTCTTCAACTTCCTTATGATCTGCTTTTCTCAACTTTTTTCTGCCATCTAAATTTTTTTCATTAGCAGAAATTGTTAATTGCCTATTTTTCCATATGTTACAAACAGTAAATTTGGATAGTTTATATTCCCTGCAAACATCAGTTTGATTGCATTCATTCTCAATTTTTCTGATCATGCACATTTTATCGTCAACGGAGAGCGTTTTACGTTTACTGCTCGCCATAGTTAAATTTTAGACACTTGTTTGCAGGCTTTTTTTTTAAAATGAAATGAGAGCTTTAACAACACAGACTAGCGTCCAACCCTTTGACCAATAATGAATAATTACTCATCCCTTCTGACCGAAAATGATATTGATCCCACTGACCCCTTACAGGTGCATCATCTGCCTGGGTTGGAAACATCTTCTTGGTGCAACATCTGCTTGGTTTGTTTTCTGATGGGAAAGTGAGATAAAAGATACAAACAAGAAAAAAAATTTATCGCTATATTCCCCCCCCCCATAGATAGTTTTAAAAATCGGTATATGTATTTATTTTGAAGTAGAAATTTCAAAATTATTACGAAAAAAAAAATTAGGAAAAAATAAGTCAGACAGAAAAAAGTTCATTATATCCAACTTCCTCACTTTTTTCGTTCACTATATCCACAAAAAATAACATTATACGTGTATAACAAAGCACGGGACCGAACATTTCGTTCACTATATCCGGGAGTTCAATATAAACCGTGTTCACTATAGCGGGGTTTGACTGCATATATAATTTTTTAAAAATTTCTGCTGTCATTTAACCCTTTCTAAGGCCGTGGTAATCATATTTACTGCCACTTTAACTTTGGTATACCATTTGTTATTAACTTCAGCTCAGATGAAGTAATATTGATTAAAATTGGTGACAAAATGACTGTTTTTAAGGAATTTAAAATAAGTTGGAGTAGATAATTCCTTTTTCAGTTTGGAGTAATTATAAAATTTATTTTATAAATTTAAAAAAAATGAAAGTTATTAAGTTTCTTTTTTATATAACACCTGTCGAGTAGTAGTAAACAAATTAACCACAAAAAAATTGTTAAAAATTCAATTTAAATTTTAGAAATTAATCTAAATGAATTTTTTCATCTAATTTCAGAAAAGTGTTTTAATGTAACCTTACTAGAAATAAATGGCCCATTAAAGGGTAAAAGGAACTTTTCATAGAATTCGTAAAAGAAATTTGAATAATTCGGTTAATCATTTAAAATAAATCATTTATGTCGTCTCATTCATTGACTATTTTTGTTAAATAAAAAACAAAATTTAGTCTATCTCCAACAATCTGCTTTTCCTTTTTACCTTCTCTGAAAATGAAACTACTTTAGCATGCAGAGACGCCCCAGTTTTCACGAACTTCTCAAAGCGAGACAGTTTGAGTTATGTCGGATGAATTTCTCAAAAGAATACTTCTCATAGAAAGAGTGGAAAAAAAGGAAAAAAATTCTCTAAGAGAGGGGAAATCGTGACAAAAACTTTGGAGAATTGGAAACATTTCTTTTAGCAATGCTGTGATGTGTATCTGAAAGTTGTATGTAATGGAAGAGTTTTCCTCCTAAAGTTTCAAGGAGTGCATCCATATGTTTTAGTATTTCAACAGAGTTGCATTTTGGCAAAATTTGAAACAATATTTCAGGATAAATTTGTTATAAGACGTAGGAGAGAGTCGGGTAGCCCCGCCCACTTAAGTAGTATTGCTTATATTTCTGTATAATATTGAGTAATAATCAATGTTTTTGTTTCTATTGTTTTATCATCTAATTAAATAATGCAAAAAGAATAAACCCAAAAAAGAATAGTTTAACTTAAAAAAATAGAAATTTAAAAAAACATGTTTTTCAGCTCTTTTCAAAATGTGTCGGGTAGCCCCGCCCAGTTACCAAAATTATGTTTTTTGACTGTTTTTTCAGGTGTAAATGAAAATGACCAATGTATTGACAATAGGCAAACCTCGTTTATCATTTTTATCACAAAATTATTTTATTTATTACATATTTATATACTTTTAGTGAGTTCTATCATTTTTAATAACAATCATTTAATAACAATCATTTAATAACAATCATTTAATAACCATTTAATAATCATTTAATAATCATTTAATAATAATCATTTAATAACAATCATTTAATAACAATCATTTAATAAT
>NC_092212.1:82843695-82867200 GCF_043381705.1 Parasteatoda tepidariorum | reverse complement strand
TATTAAAGCATATATAATCTTTGCAACCGTACATTTATCGACGAAATAAAATTGGGCGGTGATACCCGACATTCATGTGAGCGGGGGATACACGAAATCCAATTTTTTTGTAAATTTGTAAATACTCGAACAATTTTTCGCATATAAAATTCTTTCTTTGTGCAAATTAAACTTAAGACTGCATACTATAATGCTGTATGTATAGAAAAAATTATTTTCTAAGTATTAAAATGAAGTTTAATCGAAACATTCAACCAATTTTTCTTAATTTTATGACTACTGTATTCAACATATTTTCAAAATTATTGTTTACCATGTTACCAGCTGCATAAATACTTGAAAATTTGAAAATAATCTATTTTTAATATAACAATTAATGTCCGATGGCCCATTGACTTGAAAAAATATTCTATACATATGAAATTGACAGTGGGCGGGGGTACCCGACACTCCCCTACATGCTTAGCAACTTTTCTTTTATCATTTTTTTCCTCGATTCGATGATACGTCTTGATTGTTTTTTTCTTCTCATTGAAAAATATGTGGTCACTGATATGTAATATTTTTTTAATGTATTATTTTTTAATAATATTTAAATATTTATAAACCTCATTAAATATTTATAAACCTCAACCCTTGTTGAACAGCCGATCAAATTTTGGGTCTGATGCTCAACTGCATTGCCTTGTAATTTTGAACACAATCCACATAATTAATTAAATTATAATTTATATCATCGTGATTTTTTTAAAAAGGGGAAATCTTCGATAAAATTAATTTTTAAATTAAATTTTTCCCTTTTCTGTAATTGCTGCCGCCCTAGATCATTAATGTTTTAATTTTTAAGGATTTTAAATCAATAATTAATCAATGATTATTTTATTATCTTTAAAACAAGTAACAATTTTAATTTGCTCGTTAATTCGCAATTATACCTGTAACAAGGTATTCTTTATTTTAAACATGTAAATCATTTTTTACTGCAAACGTTCCTATTGTATTATTTTAATTTAATAAGCAGACAGTATTTTGCGCTTACAACTACTAATGCTCACCTCCCTAGCCTCGTAATTTTGAACCCAATCCAGAAGACAAGGGAACTCCTGGATCATGTATTGGGCGAAATTTGCTTTCGTGGAGGACTTTTTGATGGGACCAACCCGCATTTGCTTTACAAACAGAGGAAAAACACGAAAGTCTTCCACAGTTAGCCTGACGCCAACAGAATTCTAAACCATGATCCGTCTATCTCTGAGGATATTTTACGTCAGCACGTGTTCTATACAAGCCGGATGTGGAATTCGTATTGACCAGCCATTGCTAAGATTCAAACCCGGGTCTTCTCATCGGGGGGATTGNGGGGGGGGGGTCTTCTCACCGGGTCTTCTCATCGTCATGAGCCATCACGGCTCTTTTTTTAAGACAATAAAAATAAACAGGTTGAGTATAAATTGTTCTCATTGTATAAATAGAGGGATAGACGAACAAATTCGCAATACGAATTTGTTGGGTTGAACAGGGTTGAGTTTAAAGGTTACAAGCACGTCCCAACTTCTTTACCCGACATTCCTTCGTCAGATTTTAATCACGTGTGTTCTATCTTCCTTGTTTAAATAATAATTTGAGATCGTTAATGTGCATACTTCTCTTTTTTTTCTACTTTTGACAAAAATTCTTAAAATTAATATTAAGGGTGGTGATTACGGAACATTACAATATGAAAATGTTCTAAGCTTTTCAACAATTTAATAAAAAATGTTTTTCAAAGTTAGTTTTAAAATAATAATAGTTAGCTGGTACATTTAATCAGTTTCGTAGAAAAAGATACGGTACATACACTACCCTACAATAATACAAGAGGCACTTTCAGTTTTTGACATTCTTTTTAAAAATTTCTGAAGAAATACTTATAGGATTATTTTCTAACTTTAGAGATATTTCCCATGCAGCAGAGATAAGTATAAATTACGTGAAAATAACGTTAAAATGCCACAAGGTTTAGAGCAAAAAAACGTTTATTTAAAANTTCAGAGGTTTGGAAAACCAACAGTAAATTATGAAATTAAACAAGTATTTTTGAACACCCCATGCCAGAAAATCAAAGCTAGTAACTTGCATTGATTACTTTAGTTGTTATTTTTAATAACTGCATAAAATTTCGTAAACCTAAAGTAAATATTTATAGAGATATGGAACAAACTTTTTAAATTTTTAAGATATTCAAATGAAACTTTTTTTATTAGTCGCTAAATACGATTCACTACAAAATTAAGGAAAACAAATTTTAAATTTTTTCAAGTTGCACGCTTATTGCTTGATTTTCTGACAAAGGGTTCTACTTGTTTTCTTACGCAATTTATTGTCGATCTCCCAAACCTCTGAAAACTTTAAATCTTATTGCTAACTGTAAAAAATCGCATAAACTAAACTTCTCCAAAGTTGTAAAATAATCCTTTAAGTATTTCTTGAGAAATTTTTAAAAAAATGTCCGAAATTCGAAGTGTTTCTTTTACTATTATAGGGTTGTGTAATGAAATTTGCTGACGTCAATACACGTGAAGTAGATTAGTTAGTATACTTTTTCCTTTCCATGAAACTTTAGGAAATGCGAGGACTTTTAAGAAAGAATACACTTACAAAAATACCTTAAATTATTTTATGACAACAAAAAAATCTTTTCCTTTGCTTTAACAATTTTGTAATTTAACACCAACTCAATACATTTAATGGAATAATTTTCCTTCCGCGCGAATGCTATTTAAAGTATAAAAATGCTTACGTAGGCTGTTTACGTAGTTGCAAGCTAGCAAGTACAAAACATGCAATAATATAAAATATGAAGTAAAATAGTGACTATAAGTCGCACTTTAAAAAGTGTATTTTCTGTTACTTCATTTATATCAATTCTCAAAGAAATGAAACTAAAACAAAGTGAATTAAAAATTTTACAACCTAAATATCTTACTATTGCTGTAGAAAAAGATAAAAGATAGTTTAAAGCATTAATATTGCTAAACTTTTGAATAATTCCTACATTTTCTTAATTCATTGTATTATCACTATATCGATCATAATGCTAAGCAATCATGCGTATCTTTACACAATACATTCATGATATGCATTAATTCTCAATGTATTCATAATAATTATTTTAAAATCATAACAAGTACAACTTTCAACACAATTAGGTTTAATAACATTAAAAGTAAAAACATTATTAAAAATTAAAGCTACTCTATCGGCCTTAATTTTATTCTGTTAAAAATAAAATAAAGCTGGAATTTAATTCTTAGATGAAGAAAACTAGATTTAAAAAAATACTGATCTGTACTAGAAAAAAAAAGTTTAACTTAAAGAATACTGATTGTATCACTTGTTGTTGTTGTCGTCATCGGTCATTAAGGTAAAGGACGGAGGCGCGATTGTTCTTGTTTTCCAGTGGCGCCATCTATGGACAAGAATTCGACTACTGCCGCGAACCATGTGTCACACCTGCTTATAGGGCGGACCCATTCATTGATCCACAGATCGCAATTTTGACCTCAACCAGAGAACGATCCATCTCCAATTCCCCCAGAGGTATAATTTATTATGGGAACAAAAAGGATTTTGTGACACAACAAATTCAACGTGCACCAGTCACCATTTACTACACGGCGAGTCTTTGGCCGACTTTTGGCTGGAGAGTCTTTTAATCCTGTTCTCACGAACGTGTGTCCAGCTCCCTGCCAACCAGGCAATCCCGGCCCATTGTGTCACTTAATGAGCAGAAATAAATAAGAACTAATATTTACCTCATAGACAAAAATTATAACTATTCAATTAGGGAACGGTGGCTTTAATCGTTCCTTATTAAGTTTTTTTTTATTAAATTCATTATGAATATTAAGATTTTTATCTGGAAATATGTAATCTATCTTTTTCTTTTGTTCTTTTCGATACTTTCGTTTGACATTACTGGAGCAAGAGCTTAGAAAATAAAGAAATAACGATCTCTTGAGAGAAAAATAAATTTCCTACCTACAACAACGAATGAGGGGTCAATATATTAGGCAAAAATGAAGCTGAAAATAAAATTACGAAAGAGCATTTAAATTCGCAATAACTTTCGGACAAATACGAAACAAAATACGCGTAAAGTTTGCTAGTAAAATTGGCTCCTTTCAGCTCGTCAAATACGAATTTAGTTGTTGTATTTTAAAGGGCTACGCATCCATCAGACTTCGTGTTTTTTTCCCTACAAGTTTAACGGTTATCAATTCTTGAACTAATCGTCGAATTTTAATTTTTTATGCCATCATACTGCCCGTTCTCTTCCTGGATCAAGTATTGGGAGAAATTTACCTTCGTGGAAGACTTTTTGACGGAATCAACCCGCATTTACGTTACATGGAGAGGAAGACCACGAGAACCTCCCACGGTTAGCCTGGCGGCAAGGGGACTCTCATACCCATAATCCGTTTACCACAGAGGATATTTCACGTCAGCACTGTGGTCGGTGCGAGTAGGATGCGGAATTCGTATCGACCAGCCATCGCTGGGATTCGAACCCGGTTTACGTCATAGGAAGGTGAACGCTATATCCCCTGAGCAATCACGGCTCAGGTTCTAGGTCTTATAGTTTTCAAGTAGGAAAAAAAGAATAAAAAAATGAAAATGTAACGTTAAGTTGAACACTTTTAACAACGGCGCCAGTGGCCCTTACGATTTTTTAATACAGAGATGCAATAAAAAATCTAAAAAAATTGTTTTCTTCGTTTTTATTCATGAAAATATTTTGTTTAAATCATCTTTTCAATTTTAAAACTTATAAAAATGATTTGTAATCTTATGAATATTAGATTTCTTTTACACTTATACTAAAAATCTTTAATTCCATCATAAACTATGCCCTAAAATAAAATACTTGGAATTGTTTGTTATAGTTTAGTAATAAGTTTACTATTTTTTATTTATTAATTTGTTTGGAAGGAATGTGGTGAGTTAATTGCTAAATTTGGTATAAAATGCTGAATTTAAACGTTATTAAAATTAAACATAGTTACAAACAGTGGAGTTTTTTAAACAAAAAAAAAACTGTTTAATCTATTTCTAAGGAGCTATTTCATTAATTCCATCGGTTGATGAATTGAAATCCTACTAATATTTTGGAAAAGTAATATTTTGTTGTGAAAGGCAATCATTAATGAATGTTGTTGTTGTTGTAGTTCATTTACGTCGCACTAGAGCTGCACAATGGGCTAATTAATGAATGTGTTGATAATTTGTTTAACATTAAGTTTAAATCAGTGTTTAAAATTATATGAAAACACAATACTTCATTAAATTATATCGAAATGGTATTATGAATCAGAAATGTAAACATTAGTGATAATTTGTTTTAATTATAATTATTGAAGGCGAGAAATCTGTTAATATTTAGTTTGAAGCAATGTTTTAATTAAGAAAACACACTATTCTATTTATTGATAGTTAAAATTGTATCGTGAACTTTCGAATTTGACATTATTATTATTTAATTTACTTAATTTTGAAAAAAACAAAACTAGTGATAGCCAATTTTATTAATAAATAAAGTTGTTTGAACTTAAGTTATTGATTAATGTATACCAACCGATCGACAGTTAGTAGTTATCTTATGACTATTCTTTTGGTTTAAGAGAAAAATAATGCATTACATTTATTTATTGAACTTACATTTAAATTAGTTATTAATTTATTTTAGTTTAATTATTAGTTACATTTAATTTATTAATTAAAGTTGACTAGTTGTAACATTTAGTTTGCAACTATGTTTCTTAATTTTAAGGAAGAGTACAATAATTATTAACTGATAATTGAAATTGCATTATGAACAATATTAGCGGACTTGACAGGAGTAAATAACCATCATAATTTGTTGTTAAAATTGGTAATTAGAGTTAGCACTTTTTTATTACTGATTAAGATATGTTTCTTTCCATACAAAGTTACACTTTTTTTAAACTGGCATTTCAAATAGGATTTATNCTTTTGATTCAGTTTGTAATCATATCATTTACGGAGGTGGCCTTTTTGGTCAGGTACTCCGGTGTGCCAATTACTAGTTTCCGCAGTTTTCCGCAAGATAAAGTTCGAGCATTGTATCTCACAGAGTAGGATTCTTCTATAACCGTGCTATACCATCATCTCCTACATCAAAAAGCCTCCACACGGTGTTTTATAAGTAGTCCGCGCAGATTATTTAAAAAGTGAACCGCTTGTGCGCATGAACCCAAATTCTGTTTTAAAAGTTCTTGAGAGAAATTTACCATATATGTATATCTTAGAATTGAATCTGCAGTGGTTGACAAGTAAATAAAGCAAACCAATTATATTCATAAATTAAACAAATTTTCAGACATATATTTGCTACCACTTTCTAATTTTTAATAGATTTCATATTAAATGGTTCTTTCACTAATTGGTTTACTTTCATAGTGGTCTGATCGGACTACCTACAAAAAAACGTGTGGAGGCTTTCAGTTATAGGAGGCGTTGGCTCTACGCAGCCATGTCCACACACAGATTCGCCCGAGGAGGGAAGGTTATCCAACCCAACCGTGAGCAGCCCACTTACAGGGAACTTGCTTCTGAGTTTACTAGGATAGTGGATTTTCTTGAAAAAAACTCTCAGTAATCCACCCGCTGACTCAGCAAAGGAGGCTTTCTTTTCCTTCCAGACGCGCATACGTGAAAGACAGAAAAAACTGCAAAGACTCGATAGAACCAGCTGAGAATTCACCAGTTGATACTTCAATTGTTCTAGAGGAGCCAATCCCAGTTAAAGCTAGAATCAGCATAGAAAAGCCTATCTTGATCAGCAACTTGGAGATGGCTACTCAACATCCTTTACCGACAGAAACACAGAAAAAGAAGAAAAGTAGTGTCAACGCGACGGCTCTAAAAAAACTCTGAATCTGCACCAGATAACGAACTTCACCTCCCAGAGAAAAAGATTGCTCCCGCACCCTCGACGGAAGAAACCCCCAACGGAACCGACCACTCCTGCAGTCCCGGCATCAATCGAGACTACAGTTAAAAAAACGGAACCGATGAATATTCTACAAAACACCAGTAGAAAATTGAAAGCCCTCACCCCAAGATTTAATACAGAAGTCGAAATCCCGGATCTCGAAAAAAAACTAGCAGATTTAGAGCTACGGCTAATCAGAATTGAACAGATGAAGAAGAATTACAAGCCAGGATTACAAGCTCCTCCCCTTCTACCTAGTCGTCCTATCTGATAACGGCAAACTCCGTGAGATCTTCAACACTAAGAGACTGCTGAATACACCAGTGAAGATAGAAAGATTTCGTGGCGGATGTCACGAAACACAATGCAACAGATGTCAGATATTCGGTCTTACACAGAAGTCATGCACCGCTGACCCTGCTTGCATGAAATGTGCCGACGCACATTTTACGTACCTATCTACGAAACCGAAATGCGAGCCGGCCAAGTGTATTAACTGCCATGGTGAGCACCCAGGCTGCTGTGCAAGACCCAAAAGAAAATAGAGGACACACAGTCCAGCCCAAGAATACCTCGGATAAAGTCACCAGATTCCTGTTGATCTTTAAAAAGATGCAACCGTTACTTAAGGACCAGGAACTCCTGAATTTACTCAGATCCCAGCTTGCAAATATGCCATAGAAGAGGTGATCTCACCTCAAAGCCTACAACCACCCAAGACATAAAAATCCGCCTGTGGAATGTTTCATACCTTTTTCATAAAGACAGTACACCAGGTGCCCTCGGGCACTACTTCTTATGAAGGAGTGGAGAGTCCGCTTCGCGGACTGGGACTCTGAAATCCACTTCAGTCTAACGCCCGTATTCACCATTGACCCTAACCCTCGGTCAGAGTTCAAAACAAGTTTTATGAGAGCAACTCTAGGTTAGAGTCCAAAATTTCATTTCACCGTGTACGTAACTGCGAGTTACTCTAACCCAGAGTTAAGTAACTTTAACCTGAAGGTATTCCCGGTTAGAGTAACCGCGCATGCGCAGTAAACGAGTGTTTGCTCATTTACTTCGTTTTCTTCGTCGGTATTTTTTATATTTCTGCTCTTTTTCGTTTGATAATTTTAATTGTTTTGAATTTCGATTCTTTTTTTTTTTTTTTTTTCCTCAAGATTTCCCCAGTTTGAGCAAACACGGATACGAAGAAGGAGATTTAGTATTTATTTACGTTCTCAAAAATAACACTTTTGATGTTCGGTTGCTTGTGTTCAATGAAGTCAATTTTTTCACTTGATGCAACTATAATTTGCCTTGCCTTCAAAAAAATATAGCATAGCATAATATTAATAAAATGAAAATATATTAATGAAATGAAAATTAAATAACACTTTTTATGTTCGGTTGCTCTTTTTTATGTTCAATGAGGTCAATTTTTTGCTAGATGTAACTATAATTAATTTTTAAAAAATTAATGCTTATTAATAAAATGAAAATTAAATTTTCCTGAGTTAATATCTTCTACAGAAGATACTATATATATTTCTCAAATTATTATTAGCAGTCGTTACAGCACTTAAATAATTTTTCACTCGAAAAAAATTTTTGGATAATAAAGATTGCGGCTACAATAACTCAAATAAATAGTGTAAGTAAGAAGATTCTAAAAAATTTAACTAACTTTTATTTATTTTTTTACAAGAAAAAAAAACAATCGATACTTGAAAGAAATATAAAATTTGAGAAAGAATATAATTCATTAAATGTATTAAGATTTTGATAATATCTAACGAGATGATAGATCTTGCCCAAAAATAAGAATAGTTTAGAGATGAACTGGCAAAATAATGTGCAATATCTAGATACGAAGATAACGAAAAGAAATTAAAATTTTTTAAATCCATAAAATAAAGCTATTAATTAAATTAAAAACATATACATTATTTTAAATATATATTAGAAATTATGCTGAAATAAATATTATGTAGTCAATGCAAATTTCGATGCGAGGTAACATTTAAACTACACAATAATCTGCATCAAATAACTTTGCAAATCAGGAAATTTAGAATTTTATAAGCATAAAATAATCTGCTGAATATTTGGAAAAAATAGGATCATTTGGAAGAGAATTATTGCTTAAAACTATATGAAATTAAAATACCCGTCTTTAGTTATAATTTTTAATATATAGCCTGACTACTTTATGACATATGGGCATTTATCCAACTGATATATGTATATATATTTTTTTTTATTTCTAGTGAGCTGCATTATCGGTCTTGCCGATGAGCAGACCTAATGCGTTCTCCAGAGGTGGTATCCACTCTTTCAGGACCACCACAATGGGTGAGATACCGTTGGTTATGTTAATTTGGACGTCTAGTTTCTGCCACACTAGATGGCAGCACCGAGACTCTATTTGGATACTAAAGTGCAATAGGAATTTAATTTTGCCGGAAATGCCATGAGCCAATAAGGCACTCCAGGGATCTTTTACATGCCGCATAATCATACGACATGGCCGCTGAGGATTTCCCGAAAATCCGGTGTCTGGGCCGACGACAAACCAACTGCGCCACCCAGCCACCCAACTGATATATTTCCATGTACAATTATCAAAATAATCACATTTTTAAAGGCAGGATTTTTTTCAAATTTTAAAGTTTCGGAATATTTGTTTCGATTATGACATTTTCCTTTTAAAAAATTGTTATCTTATTCACCATATCACCAACGACGATTCTCTCTTATCATCGGCAGATGGCAGCACAATAATAGTCATTTATAACTTCTGAATAATATGAATGTGTTGATTTATGCTTATCTGAACTGAGAAGTTTATTTTATACAACTTCATTTAAAATTGAAAAATAAAAATTCTTCTCAATGGTTTAAGTCAGTGATTCTCAACCTTTTTTTTGTGGTGGTACACTTTTAACGATTTCGAAATTTGACGGCACACAATGAAAAAAATTAGATTAAAAGTTGGTTAATTACCTGTTTCACACTGTGTTGAATAGTTTGTTATAATAATTTTGAATGTGAAATAAAATAATCTGTACTACAAAAGCACATTTATTAAGGGATTAATTATTTCTTTTGATCAATTTTTTATTAGTTAGGTAACAGTTACTTATTTTTTGCTAGTTATTAATTGTTAGCTTGTTTTCTATAATTATTATTTTTTTGTGATTTCTTGTTAAGTGGTTTTTTTGCTAATCATTAATTGTTAGCTCAATTTTCGTCAGTTATCCTTTGTTAATTTGGTTTTATATATTTGTTTTTTTAGTTATCCTTTGTTAATTTGCTTATTAATTGCATAGCTTACTTTAATGATAAGTTCTTACAACATTTTTTAAAATTGTGCGTCATATACAATTTAAACACTTCCATCTTATTTTAACTTATTTTAAGATTGTCAGAGACAAGACAATCACCCACAAAGATATTCATGCAGTTAAAGCGTGGAGAAATTATAAAAAATATATATTATCTATACACTTTTCTTTAATTTAAACTTTACTAATTATTCCTAATGATTAGGCATTATCTTAATTAGTAAGAAGACATGAACTGATAATTTAAATTGTATTATGAATAATATTTTCGGTATTTTAAAAAAATAAATACAAGTAATACTTTACGATTAATTTTAATTAATGATTAAGTTTGAAATATGTTTTTGAATTAATCATAGACACGTTTTACTATGTTAGAAAACACGCTACTTCAGCATCAGAAAATTGAACCGCTGTTCTCGAGTTTTCAAAAAATAAATACTAGCGATATCTTTTTAATTTGATTTAATTATTGAAGATGCAATTTGTTAACATTAAGTTTAAAACAATTTTTTATTTAATTTTTCAGAAAGCACATTTACACAGAGAAAAAAAAGTATCACCAACACTACCAGAATATGGTAAAATTTACAGTGTATCCTTCTCAATGAAAGCACCAAAAAGCTCGGTGATGCTTTATCGAAACGCTTTAATAAAGATTTTGGTAAAATTAACAACAGAAATATAGTTTTATATTTTTATAATAAATTTGCTAACTGTTTTGATTCTATGCAGTTTTCTCAGAGCATGGCATTAAAACCATTTATTCAGTACAATTCGCTTTGTATTTTTTACTAAATGTGTGGTAATAACAAACAGAATTTCCGGTAAACCATTACCATATGAACGAAAAATTACCAAATGAATGGTTTAAAGGCCGTATATTTAGGTTTTTATGACCAGAATTATGTTTAATAGGAAATATTAATTACTATATAGTAGTACCGCAATATTAATGTTCCTTACCGTAGTAATAATAATCAAAAGTTTTTTTTTTTTTTTTTTTTTTTTTTTTGTTTTTTTTAAAGAAACAAGTATCAGAAGTTGTTGTTCCTTCATTAAGATGCACAATCTGACTGGGACGGGATATCCTGGTTGATAGGGCACTGGGCCCATGTCCGAGAAGTCGTGGGTTCGATCCCTGCTGGCCAAACACTCCCCGTGTAATAAGTGGTGCCTGATGCGCGTTAAATCTGTCGAGTCACAAAGTCCTCCATGTTCCCATAACAAATCATGCNTTCCTTGCCATCTGGATCGGTTCAAAATTACAAGGCTGCGGATTTGAACATTAGTAGTCGTAAACCCAAAATTGGGTCAGCTGTTCAACGACGATTATAAAATAAAATAAAATCTTAATTGACTGACACTTAAATATAACTAATCGGGCTTTCAAAATTACTAAAACAACAATATTTACGAATGGCAGCAAATTACTAAAACAACACTATTTATTAAAGTTACTCACCGTTATTATTTTCAGCATATCCTATCGCAGAAACTAAACATAATATTAGTAATCCTCTTGAAAGAGTCATTTTTATTATTAAATTTTTGGATACAGTTATTAATGTCGCAATTACATTAGAACTAAAAGAAAATTTCTAGGGAAAAATAATCAACTTATTATTATTTCTCCCTCTCTATCTCTTCTTCACTTTCACAAAAGTTAACAATCAGTTCGTTCGAATCGAAGAATAGTGTAGCGCAGGGAAAAAAGCAACACATCGGTCGCAGTTACGGGATGAGAAATGAAGGCGGGAAAAAGGAGTCCAACGATTAGGGCGGTGTGAGCAGGGGGCGTTGTTGTGAGAACACACGCGAGGGGGGGGGCAAGAAAAGTACATTTCGAACATCGGAATGTGGCGAAATAAAAATTTAACGAAAGGAATTGAATCGAAGTAAATCACAATGATAAATTATAGGTGAATAAAGAATCCTTTATCGTTTGCATTTTTCTTTTCTTTTTTTTTTTAGTTCGACGAATATTTTGTCTTCCCGTGTATAACGCAATTCATTTCTCATTTCAAGCCTCTTAAATCGAATGAAAAGTTTGTTCTTAAATTATTACCCTCGTAAGAGTCGAGAAATAATTACTGCAAGTAAAATGAATTTTCGTTTCTCTACGTTTTAAAATATTTGTTTTGGACATTTTCAAAATACAAAGCAGTTTTGGAATCTCTTCGTTACATTTTTATCGATACTTTAAATTCTTGTTATGAAGTTAAATTTCTTGTAAATTTTTTCTAGCGGAACATTTTTTTCTTCTTTTCTTTTCTTTTTGTAAAAACAAGTAATATTTAAAAAAAAATTGAAGTCAATTCGTACTTGGATCAACAAATAGTAATTTTATATTAGTTACTTTTTGTAAAATAATTTAAAAAACTTCTTCCATATAAATCTAAAATTAATTAAATTTAATTAATGGATTAATATTTGAAAAAAAACTGTATTAACATAAAGTGTCCTCCACTAAAAAATGTATTTGAACTTGTAGGGATGGATGATTAAAAAGTATTTTATTAAGGATTGAAAATATGAACAAGATATACGGAGAGTGTCAATTAACAGTAGAGGAAATTCTAGAGAATATTTGCAAAAAGCACTTGTATGCAAACAATACCAATAATCAGTTTGATGTAAGCATGTCAATATTAGAAGGAAAAAAAATAGAGCTCAGATTTACAATCCTTTTGCTATGCATTTGACAATTCATAAAATTTGACATTTCCTAGAATCTGACATTTCAAGAAATTAATTCTAAAATACAGATGAGCCTATTTTAGAATGATACAGATGCGCATTGCTACAAACTTTAATTTGAACTTTAACAATATGATTCTTTTTATCTTATCAACCGAAAAAAAATTCAGAATTGCTGAAATTTGCGATAAATTTGAGTTCAAATCAAATTTTTACCCTAAAAAAATATGGAGCTAAGAGCTGGAAATCCCAAAAGCTGGAGTTATTATCAAATTCCTGTTAGTATGGTCTTGCGTACATCGGACAAACTAAATACATACTTAAATTTGGTTTTAAGAACGCGAGAGATGTATTCAAAATTAGAATATTAAACGACTTTCCATTCTGAATCATAGGTTTGAGTTTTCTTCCGTTGAAATCATTAATCCAAAATCGAGGTCGTCTACCTACCTCGATTTCTGGGAATCACTTTTCTACTGCCACTTTGTGTTAAGCCGCGTGGCAGAATCGTGGTGACACGGTGACATTGTAACAGAATATTACACAGGGTGCGTAGCGTTTTTAAAAAGTGCTTAAAGGTGCTTAGTTTTGATTTTCGTTTTTTAAAGGTCATTAAAGGTGCTTTTTTCATTGGGTGTTTTTAAAAAGTGATTAATTTTCCCTTTTCTAAAATGAGATTTTTCCCTTACTATGTTGATGTTCGCCACGAATTATGCAGAAAGACATTGTTCACATTGTTCAATTCAACGTTTTCGCAATTAATTCAACCCCAATCTATTTCGGTGCATCGTCAGTCCGTAGCGCATGAAAACGCCATTCGATTTACATTATTCAAAAATTTTGACAACTGTCAAAAACAATGATAAAAGGTTTTTTTTTTTCTTTTTTGACATGACGGTTAAAACCAGCTAAAACCGTCAGTTGTCAAAAACTTTCCAACCCTACCTAATTATTATATTTTTTAAAGTGCTTAAAAATATTATTTGAGTGCTTGAAAAGTGCTTAAAAAGTGCTTATTTTTGGTTGAATAATTTGGCTACGCACCCTGTTAGAGAATTCTTGCAGGAGGATTTTTTCTTTGGGAAATAAAACATTTCGCTTTTCTTTACTGCAGATATTTTCGAAAGATTTTATCTTTCTTCAGAATTATATTCAAAAGATGCCTTTCTCGCGCATCGGAGTGGGGGGAAAAATTTGTGTGATTTTTCTATTCTCATTTGAGAATAATGAGGAAAAAAATTTGGTTTTCTTTTCTGTATAAATTTCCGTTCTATTTTTCCATGCAGTTATTACTACTGATTTCCACATTGCTTTTAACATCCGATATTATTTACTACAAAAACTGTAATCTAGAAATGGAAACACGCATTTAGTAACTCTTTTTGAAGAGTTCGATTCGCGTGATTTCGAAGTCGATCTTTTTTTTTCGGTAGTTACAGCTACAGATTTCACAAATTTTTTTAAAAATGTAATAATGAATTACAAAATGCGCAGAAAGGAACAGAGTGGCCACCCACCTGGAAAACCTGGAATTATCAGGGAATTTTTTATACTGGAAAAAACCTGGAAAAGTCAGGGAAATTTGGATAAAAATCAAGGAATTTCAAAGAAAAACTGGAATTTTTCTCTTAATTTAAATTATTTTACCATCCGTTATATCCACTTTTTTTAGACGTAAATTTATCTTAAAAAAGTTTAAATACCATCAACTCAGCAATATTTTTCTTGCATTAAAATTCTCTTCATTATTACCCTGCTAAACTAGAATGCCATTTCAAACTTTTACACGTTGGGAAATGACTGGAGAAACTGTTTAGGAATGTGGCGGATGTGGATATGTTGTGGATGTGGATTGGCGGATGTGGATTTCTATTTATAAAAGTAAAGTTTTTTTTTTTAAAAAAAAATCTTCTTTTAGTCCTTGGGCTGAATTCATTAATTGATCTAGTTTGTTCCTCTGCTTTGGGGGTATTTTATTATTTTAACAAAATTATCGTGAATGTTTTAGTATTTTTAACTTCATAAAATTCTCCAAAATATAATTGGTTATAATTTAATTTGAGATTTTATCTTACACCCTTTTTCTAAAAGCTTTTGTACTCTCATCTAATGAATTATTTTTTCTCAGCAAAGTCAATCAATCGCTAATTACGAAATTGTTACAATTGTTGCATTGATGCTGATTTTCTGGATTTCATGATAACTTTTATTTTGATATTTCTGAAACTGTTTCTCCTTTTACCCTAAAAAGCTGGCAAAAACCAAGGAATGTATGGAAAACATGTTAAATGATATATGTGGGAATACAACCTTTACTGCAGCAGCGCCACCCCACTTTTGTAACACTTCAGCCATAACGCTCAGACAGAGCGGTTGTTTTATATCTTTGGTTATTTTTTTCATTAAATTTAATTATTACAAAAGCGTAGTTATTTCAGCTATACCTGACGTCAACCTCCACATATATAAACACAGAAGAGAAAATTTTTTTTTTATTAATTTGCCTATTCGAAAGAAGGAAAACGAAACTTTTTTTTGTTGTTCAGCACTGTACAGGTTTCAAGTGGAGGAACCAGATGGCCAAATTTTTAAACTTAATATTAAGTGAACAAGGTCTCATTTCCAAAGTAAAAAATTGAACATTTAGAAATAATTATTTTTAACTTATGAATATCAGTTTTCAATAAGTTATTGGCTATTAAATGAGGCTACATCATTTGAAATTTTCAACCGTGGTAAGGGAATCTGTAACAAGGTCCTGTTTTTTTTAAAAAAACAATTCACACTAATAATAGAAAATGGAAAGAATAATAATTGAAGTAAACTATAGCAGAACAGGTTATCTTGCACAAATATGTAGAAACATTTCTCATTTTAATTTACAAAAACAATTCTCAAGATAAACTTTTGATGTTTTACGTGCGACACCAAAATACATAATTAATTGTACTGTAGCACTAGGATTTAATATAATCAAATTATTTTTTCTATTTAAAGCAAGATTTGATAATAATAAATATTTTTATTGTAAATTAATAGTTAATTATTTTCACACACCTCTCAGACACCACTGCTTTTCTTTTCATTACATTTGTTTATTTACTTTCATCTCTTATTTCACCTTTTCTTTATAAAATGAAGTAAAATATGAAGAGAGACAATATAAATATTCTTTAAGGTTAATTTAAAATTATGTATTTCACCTCAGTAATCTACTAAAATTTGTGCAACTTTAAGTTATTTATATTTTAACTTAAAATTGATCCATGAAGTCTTATATATTTTTTTAATTTTATTTTATTTTATTTATTTATTTGAGGTATGTCTCTCAGTTTTAATTTTTTTAGTAACAATTTAACTTCATTTAGAACATTTTAAGTCAATCATTTTGCTTAGAGCTTAAAAAATGTATGTATTTAGAGAAAAAAATTTTTGAACATTCTGTAGTTATTGATTTATTTATTATTATTTTTTTTTTTGAGTTAAGAAAAAATAGTTTTGTGAAAAAAAAACATTAAACCTGCTTGCATAGCAAACTACAACAATAACTCTCATCCTATTTAATGTTTAGATAAATAGGATAAAAATTATTAGTTATTTATTGGGCCTGTAACTGGTCAANATATTTGTTATTTTTAAAAGTATCTTGCAGAAAGCCCGAAAAAATTCTGCCTTGTTTAGAGACTATAATTTGTCCATCTATGTTCTTAATTTGTGTTTCTTTCACATTGTCTTGCTTTATTCAATGACCTTTAAACTCACAGAAACATAAAATAAATAATTTATTTATATAATATACATTAAGAGATAAATGTTCATAAATGTTATACATAAAGTCGAAAAAGACGATACGTGGAATGTTGCATCACTTATATGATGTTCTTCCAGGGTATTGTCAACGTCAGTAATATTTTTGTGGCCATCGTCCAGCGGGATGATCTCCTCCTCCTCCTCCTTGTGGGTGGGAGGCAGAGGGGGTCTGTCACATACATCAGGTGATTTACCGCACACCTGTTCCGATATGTGCGATAGGAGATTGTGAAGAATGATTGACACAACAAAAGTTGCATTGTCGTTGCAAAAGTCCCGAGTTATGTTCGTAAAGCAATCGTGGTACCAGGTGAAAAAGCTGAAAAATAATAACTCAAATAAATCATTGCGTTTAAAAAATAATAATTTTATAAAATAATATTATTATTTTTATTAGGCTTTAAACAAAAAACTGCACGGGACGGGGGACTTAGGGAGGTGATAGTTGTTTTATACCCTACGATAGTTTACACCCTACGTTTTTCGTGTTAGGTCTGGTAAAATTAAAATTTATTTCTCCTTTTTAGTCTGGTTAAAATTAAAATAGAATAATCCCCCTGACTGTAAATGCAAATTACGTAGTGTGCCAAAAATAATCAGTACATTGAAATGAAACACGGAAACAATATAGAAATGTATGTTTTGTTGTCTAGGAAACTAAATGATTTATTTTTACCCAGTTGCAAAATTATTTACAAAATTCATCCACAGAGGGCACTGCTGACCGGAATATTGTTTTCTGCTGCATATCAGACTATTTCAATTGAAAGTACTTGCAGGAATTTGTGTTTTGTCTTGCGCCACGTTGTAGCTGCAGTTAGTACTAATTTAGATTTTATTATTTTAATCGTTTTAATTTTGGGTCTCATAGTTAACTTATGTCAGAAAATAGTCGACATTTCGATTGATAATAAATTTCGATTAGGACTATTTAGAAAATAGTAAACCTTAGTTATCAAACACTTCAGCTCTGTTCTTTTACGAAAGGTTATGAATATAAAAATGTGTATGATACATTGAAATAAGATACGGAAGATTGTTGGTTCTGCTTGTATTTATTTTCTTTCCCCAAATGCACCGATGTATAATAATAATGTCCTTTATGGCATGAATGTTATACATAACAGCCACTTCACTCACTACTCTGAATCCCTTTCTGAACGAAATGTTAACACGGGTACTTAATGGAAATTTAAAAAAAATCTATCTACTACTCTAAACGTTATACGTTTTTACAGTTTAGTTTGGTGTTACGTGGTAATTGTGCAAACGGTGTGCTTTGTCTGCAAACTCTTTGTGGTTGCTTTTATTTATTTATTTTTAACTTTTAAAAGAACTTCGAGTTTCAAAGTGTTAAAATAAAAGTAATGTACTGCAAATTTCATAGTCAGTAAATATATCATCATCAGCAAATTATTAGTTTTTAAAGAATTAGTATTAGGCATACAAATAAGTTTTCGCCGTTTTCTATCAAAAACTAGCAGTTTATTGTGAAAAAACGGTACATTATCTTTTATTCAAAGTATTCTTCATAACTAGACACTAACTACTCTTTCCCAGCTTTCTGAGAGCATTCGAATACCACGACGGAAGAACTCTTCATTTTTCGAGGATATCCCACGAATGTCGATTCGTAGGATATCCTTGGTTTTGTGGCGTAACTACCACTACAAATATTAAATACACACTAAGTAACCCATTAATGAAATTTTGCTTATTAGAATTTGTTAAAATAGCAATATATTTGAAATATATTTTAAAACTATAAAAATCAATAAAAGAGTTTAAACAATCTTATATGAAAATGCTTTGTAAATTTTTAAATAGATGATTTTTTAGAGAAAAAAAAAGTTTGATTTAAGTCAAACTAACTTAAATAAACCAAATCTGGTTTGTAATTAAATACTTATAATTTAGTCAGCAAGTGAACTAACTTGGATAAGTCGCAAATATGTAAAAAAAAAATAATTCCGCAAAATATATCTTAAGATTTGGGTTAATAGTTATATTATCCATTATACGAAGTTAAGCTTAATAGAATTTTTTTAGAACCTTTCTCAGTTAGTCTCCCCCCACACCCACCCAACGAGATCAAATAAACTTGCAAGTATATTGTAGTATGTCTACCTCTACAAAATTCCAATTCCAATTCAATTGTATCTAAGACACGGTCTATATACGATCGATTCTATGGTGGGGTACAAGAGCGACCACGACCGTGAACTTAATACAGCTCTCACGATCAGCACCAAAAAAGTACGGTGATCTTAATACAGTTCTCCCGACTTCTCACAGAAACAGCGTTGAATCGACTAGTGGTATTCGTTCATCGAATTCTGTCACAGATATAATTCTTGGTGGGGGAGTACTGTAGTGTGTCTACCACTACAAAATTACAATTCTGATTCACTAGTATATAAGACTTGTTAACTTGATTCCATCTTAAGGTACTTTTTGGCAGATGAAGGTTGACATAGTCGATAAATTGAATCTCCTCAGTTTCGTCAAATGATGTTAATTTCTACTCAGACAGACCATTTGCCATCGACCGGAATAGGTGATAATCTGAACAGGCAAGGTCTGGCGAATATGGCGGGTGGGCTGGGACTTCCCATTGAAGTGTTTTCAAGTAGAAAAATCAATTTTCATGCAAAATTGATGTTCAATGTCTCTTGGCTTCAATTTGTATGGAACCAGACTTCCTTGTTTTTGAAACATTCCCAACGAGTTTAAACGATGTAAAATTGCTTGCTGAGTCACTTGTAATATAAGAGTAAGTTCTTTTTGTGTTTGGAACAAATCTTCCAATTCTTTGTCTTCCATGTCAAACTCATCTTTTTTAAACTTCTGAAACCACTCACGACAACTTCTCTCCCTTAAAGCAGCCTCACCATTCGCTTCTCCGAGCAATCGATGCGCCTCAGTTGCAGATTTTTTTCAAATGAAAGAAAGAAATCCAAATTTCCGGGAAATGACGCTTATTTGGTACAAAACTTGAAATTTTTGCACGAAAACAGTTACGTAATGGTAATACGGAATCGCTAATACCTTAAGGTAATGTTGTTAATAGATGAACAAACTTACAATAAAACGTTTAGCACCAGTCAATTTCTACATAATCTTTTTGAAGTGCCATTTTGGGACGAACGGTGAGAACTTATTTCTAAACCCAATAGTATTAAATTAGTAGTGTTAGAAATTAGCATTATTTTTTACCTAAATTAGTATTTTTCCCAGGGCTTTTATCAGATTATTATTTTTATGATTCGTCATATAATTTTATCTCAAACTGTGCGTAAAACTTTTCGGAACAAGTTCATTGTTCGAAAAGAGAAACCAATGAATAAGATTGATTAAAAAAGGAAGGAAGTAAATTATATATTATTTTATGCAATGTATGTTATTTAATAAAATCCTTTCAAATGCAATTTTATTTTCGAATTATTGATTTCATCTTATTTATTTGTTTATTCATTTATTTTATTTATTTATTTCAATACCGTAAATTAAATTCTATTAAAATAGCAATAGTTAATTAAAATAGTTGAATTCTTCAATTCAATGTATATTATTTAATAAAATCCTTTCAAATGTTATTTTATTTTTTAATTATTGATTTCATCTTATTTATTTGTTTATTCATCTATTTTATTTATTTATTTCGATACCTTAAATTAAATTCTATTAAAATAACAATAGTTAACAAAAATAGTTGAATTCTTCAATTCAATGTATGTTATTTAATGAAATCCTTACAAATGTTATTTTATTTTTTAATTGTTGATTTCATCTTATTTATTTGTTTATTCATTTATTTTATTTATTTATTTCGATACCGTAAATAAAATTCTATTAAAATAACAATAGTTGAATTCTTCAATTCAATGTATATTATTTAATAAAATCACTTCAAATGTTATTTTATTTTTTTAATTATTTATTTCATCATATTTATTTATTTGTTCATTTATTTTATTTACTTATTTCGATACTGTAAATGAAATAGTTAATAAAAATAGTTGAATTCTTCAATTCAGAGTATATTATTTAATAAAATCACTTCAAATGTTATTTTTTATTTTTTTAATTATTTATTTCATCATATATATTTATTTGTTCATTTATTTTATTTATTTATTTCGATACCGTAAATAAAATTCTATTAAAATAAAAATACTTGAATTCTTCAATTCAATGCATATTATTTAATAAAATCCTTTCGAATGTTATTTTACTTTTTCAATTATTGATTTCATCTTATTTATTTGTTTGATCATTTATTTCATTTATTTATTTCGATACCGTAGATAAAATTCTATAAAAATGAAAATAGTTCATAAAAATAGTTGAATTCTACAATTCAGTGTATATTGTTTAATAAAATTCCTTCAAATGTTATTTTTATTTTTTTAATTATTAGTTTCGTCATATTTATTTATTTGTTCATTTATTTGTTCTTTTATTTTATTTATTTATTTCGATACTGTAAATAAAATTCTATTAAAATGAAAATAATTAATAAAAGTACTTGAATTCTTGAATTCAATGTTTAATAAAATCCTTTCAAATGTTATTTTACTTTTTTCATTATTGATTTTTCATCATATTTATTTGTTTATACATTTATTTCATTTATTTATTTCAATACCGTACATAAAATTCTATTGAAATAAAAATAGTTGAGTTCTTCAATTCAATGTATATTATTTAATAAAATTCTTTCAACTATTAATTTTATTTTTTTAATTATTTATTTCATCACATTTATTTGTTCATTTATTTTATTTATTTATTTCGATACCACAAATAAAATTCTATTAAAATAAAAATAGTTACTACTTTTTAAAAGAAATTTGTAAATATAACTTAGCTTTATCATATTTTTTTACTAGTATTCTAAAATAAGCGATTTCTTCATGAAAAAAAAATGTATTCCAATTCTAATTCTCACATAATGATCGCTTGGTGACTTCTTAATGTTCGAATAAGCGATTTTCAATTTCAGAAATCTAAATAATGTTACAAATCGAAACTTTAAACGAGAAATAAGTGAAATACTTTTGTATCGTCGTTTGTTTTTTTTATCCTTTTATAGTTGAGACAAGAAATTGCATTTTAATGCAAAAATGATGATGATGATTAAGATTGTAAAAACTAACTCTCTCATAGACGCATGAAGTTCTACAGATTATTTATTTTTTATGGAAAGAATATCCATATAAACAAGTAATATGAAAAAGAATTCAATTCAATTCCTACTAAGGTCAACAAAGAAAAATTTTATTTCAGTTTCTTTTTATTAAGCAATTAAAATTTTTTCTCCTGTATAAAACTGAAATTTATTAATTAAATTTAATTAAGGAATTAATGTTTGAAAAAAACTGTATTAGCATCAAGTGCCATCTACTACAAGTTTGAAAGAATGCATTTGAACTTAAAAGGATAAATAAAAAGCATTTTATTAACGATTGAAAATTTGAACCAGATATAGGGAGAGTATGAACTAATAGTAGATATCGAATAAAAACATATTTATTGCAATTTATTATTTTTAATATTGTTATTTTAAATTTGATTTTATATAGCGTTAAATTTAACGAAAACGCCAAAACCTAAATAAGAGTGCTATTATTTTATTTTAAAGCTATTCTAATAGCAAAATGTAAAGGGATCTTAAAGGTTTTTCTTATTACAATTTTTAATATTTTTGGTGCTCTGCTTTATTTTGAGAAATTTGAGATCATTTATAATATTATACTAAAATAAAAAAACTAGACCCAAAAATACTGAAAACAGGAAAAAGCATCTATTGTTTAAATTGGAAATATCAGCAAGCTTTGCTGAAAGTACACAATTTTTCTTATCCTTTGTTTTTCAATTCACATTTTTTTTACCTGTCTTGCAAAATTACTCGATTTCTTATAAATCTATTCAGTTGAAACTTGATAAATAGTTTGCGCAAGGCATGTTGCTTAAATTTATCCTAGTACTTGAATATTGGTAAATATTTTGCATATTCAGGGGTAAGGAGGAGTCAGAATAGTTTTTTTTAATAAAAATCTAAAAAAGTTAAGGAAAACGTTTTTTTTTTTTCTTAAATTAAAAAATTGTTTTTTATGCTCCGATTTCTGCGAGATACGATGGCTTTAAAAAGGGCATATTTTACGACTTTTTTAAAATTGTTTTAAGTCATTAATACGATTTTTATGATTTTAATCGTGAACGTAAGACGTTTTAATATCTTTTTTCCTTCAAATTTTAACTCTAAAAAATTTAATTTAAAAATATCTTGGTATTATTTCTCAAAAAAAAAAGTATTCCAAAGTTTAACTCCAGTAAATAAAATCAGAATCCTAAGTTGTAAAAAAATCGCTTAAGATATTATAATTGATAGAAATTTTATACCACACTACTGGAAAAAAATTGCTGAGCCCTAACTTAGTTCACTGTTATTAATATTTGCACCATTCTTTTGCAAAATGATCTTTGAATCCCCTCTCTTACACATTACCCACAGTTTTCTGCGTTAACCGATTCCCACGAACATGAGTCCAGCGCCCTACCAACCAGGCTATCCCAGCCCAGCAGACATTTAGCTGAAGAATATGAATTTTCTAAAATTCCAAAATTATTTTATTAACCGCCAGGAATAAATGACAAATATATATATAT
>NC_092212.1:82821250-82843667 GCF_043381705.1 Parasteatoda tepidariorum | reverse complement strand
ATATATATATATATATCAAGGTAGTATATATACAAGATGTATCGGAATTTATTCAATTTCTTCAAAATATTATTAAATAAAATCCTTATTAACCCCTTGCCAGTGTGGCCAGATTCCAGTTCGGGCAACCCTTGCGTGCAGTATTTGTGATGCCCGAACTGACTTCGGGCAGGAAAAAAGTTAACGTTTCTATTTTGTGAAGCCCGAGTTGTGATCGTTTCTACTTTAGTATACTTAGTTCACTATTTTCTTAATAGATGGCATTAGTGGTCCTAGTTTTTCACCGAGTACGTCTTCAGTCGAAGGAGGGAAACAAGGAAGGGAAAAGATTTGTAAAATTTGTAAAAGATTTGTAAAATGTAAGTATTTAAAAAATCATAATGCTGTGTTTTTATATTATATTATGCTAGTTATATTGTATTTAGCTTCTAAATTTGGTTTCATTTGCTCTAACTGAATAAGATGTGCGTGTAATCCATTACTTTCTTATGTGCATGTAAAAATTATAAATACCATAGTTAATGCGTTTAAAATTTTATTTTTCAAATAAAAAACCATTTATAATAATATAAAGAACAAAATTAAACAGTCAAAAAAAATTCCATTTTTCTGAAATATATGTCTCTGTTAAGGGGTTAAAATAACATTAATATTTATGTTTATATATATTTTTTATTAATCTTACGTTTGCAAATTTTGTTTTTTACACATTAGATAAAGCTCAATTATTAAAATATTGAGATGAATTTAGTGCGAGGACTCAGAGTGACGTGTAATCACGATGACGATTATAATCGTCACACACAACTGCTTTTAAAGAATAGGGCATATAATACAGTCAAACCCCGCTATAGTGAACAATGGTTTATAGTGAACTCCCGGATATAGTGAACGAAATATTAGCTCCAGTGCCTCGCTGTACACATATAATATTATTTTTTGCGGATAAAGTGAAACAAAAGGAAAGAGGATATTGGTTATCGTGAACTTTTTTCTGTCTACGACTGATTTTTCTTTCTTTCATTTTTTGATAATTTTTAAATTTCTGCATAAAATGCATATCCTGATTTTTAAAACCATTTATTGAGTGGAATGTAGACATAAGCATTCTTTTTTACTTCCTCTATCTCAGTTTGCCATCCCTAAATTTTTTGTATGCAAGACGAAGAGTCATCAAAAATAAAATTTAACGTAACTTTTGTTACTACATATTGTTTAATCATTTTCGTACTTCTTTCTGTTGGTCATTTATTTAAATAATGTGTAATAAAATGGAGCCAGGGGTCTGTCCTGACATATTGTGAAAGGTCCGTTTTTCGTGAAATTGTGAAAAAATTACTCACATTCTTTCAACCAGGGTCCGCTCTTATGAATTTGTGCAAATAGGGTCCGTTATTGCAAAAAAAAAAATTTTTTTTTCAAGGAGTTTTTAAATTGTAAAGACATACAAGATTATGCTCAACACTGTAAAATTATAATTAAAAAAATTAAATTTTAAAAAATAAACAACAATTACTGCTTCTAAATGAGAGATGCAACATACAAATATTTGGTATTTAGCCTATACTGCTGAACGCAGAATATTAATTTCGGACGAATAATGGAAGAATTGTCTGTCGAAGACAAGACTTAATTCGTTTACATCCATCATTCTTGTTTTCTGCCCTGGAAAGGGTTTATTCGATTAACAAATTAATAATGAAGATAAGAAAATTTGTGAAGGGTCCGATTAAAAGAAAAATCATTTTGTGAAGGGTCCGTTTTTAAGTTAAAATCATTTTGTGAAGGGTCCGTTTTTAAGTTAAAATATTTTGTGAAGGGTCCTTTTTTAACNGTTAAACGTTTAACGCAACCTTGTTGGAAGTCGCATAAGAAGTATAACTTCAATAAAAGTTAACGCAACTTTTGTTACTACATATTATTTAATCATTTTTGTACTTCTTTCTGTGGGTCATTTATTTAAATAATGTGTAATAAAAGGGAGCAGTTCGGAAAAATGAGTTAAAATTGTTTGCAGTACTGATATAGGGAACTCCCGGTTATAGTGAACCTAAATTTCGGTCCCTTGAATGTTCACTATAACGAAGTTTGACTGTAATTGTTTGTAAGTTCACTTACCAGCATCGAGCTGCGATTGCTTGTGACGGCTCTTTGATGGTTGTCATGAAATCCTGTGACATCTGAGAGTCATTGTGACAGGCGGCATAATGTTCAACGTTACTCGCTAAGCATGAATAATTTTCCAAGTAGGCTGAAATAGATTTAACAAAACTCTATTTGATAAAAAATGAATAATCACAACAAGATATACTTAATGATTTAGAAAATTTTGCTTCAAAATTGTGAAGTTATTTAAAAAAAGCGACATGTTTCGAGCTCTCGAAAATAGGCGCCTATTCTCAAAACGTGAATGTGGTTTTTTCTAGTTTTGTTGCACCTTCATTTTTGTTTTCTCAGGGACATGAAATCTTTCCTGAAACCGTTCTGCAGTGGGCTGAACGTAAAGACACGTTTCCCAGTAGTTCACCGAAGTCACAGGTTGCGGTCAGTAAGCGGGTGGTTGACCACTTTGAACAGCCTGCGTACTGAGGGTGTGCTGTATCGGTCCTCTACCGTTAAGTGCTCGACTTCGCACGCTGGTCGTCCGGCTACCAAAGAAGGGGAGCCCCCCCCCTCTGCGGAGGATCAAAATTGCAATGGCATGTCTTCGGATCATCCTCAGAGATGTTTCCCAGACCGTCGCCAATAGCCCATTGTACTGCTCTAGGGTGACGCAAATAAAATACCTACCTGAATCTGAAACTACCGTAAATATTGCGTTGAAGTGGAATTTTAAGATTCAATAGGAAAAAGATGCAAATAGATCAGACAAGCACAAAAACCCATCACTGAACAATACATTAAAAATTCTGGCTTTTAGAAAAATACCTGTTAAATAGATACTCGGTCATAGGTATTAGACAAAGAACTTATACTCTTTTAAATATAATAGGAATTACGTGATTTTCCCATTCTCCACGCTTTCACCCTCTCCGTTATCATGGTTTTGGAAAATCTCGCTTTTTTCCTTCGGCAATAGGATTCAGTAAGAAGTTGGAAAATATTCTCGTGGTAAGAAATAATTTTTTTTCCCGAAACCATGGTAACAGAAAGAGGGAAAGTGTGGAGAGTGCAGAAATCGCGCAAGTCTTGAAATGCCAACTCTATTTGCAATGAGAGTGATCACAGATTCTTGTTTTGATCTTTACATTTACAGAAATTTTTTCAGTACATTTAAAATTCCTTTTTTAAATGCTTAATATGAAAAATATTTTATCTGTTATAACTTACCTTCCCTCGTAGCACCTGGATTGCAGAGTTCTTTTTCAACATTCCTTAATCCTGTGTTTGTGGAAAATGTTTCGATATCCTCCAACATTTGTGAACAGCCCTCATCGTCGCATGCCTCACTTTCATTACAATGTTGCGAATACGCCTGGAGACACTCGAATGAATCGTTCATCGTCCTTTGAGTCAAAAAGAATGTTCAAAATTAATTCTTACCGTTAATGCAATTTGAATAAACGCTTCAAATTTTCACACAGTTATGAAATTAATATTAAAAGAAAAGTTCTTTACGCCAAGTAAAATAAAAACAGCCTTACATTCCAGGCAAATCTGCCATTTTAAACTACATCTTTTAGATAAAGAAACATTTCAGGATGGACAAAAAAACTTTTGAAAATTGCCAATTAGATTAAAAATATTAAAATACATATCTTTTCTTTCAAAAAAGCATCATTTCTTGGTCGCAAACTTTTATTTCTTTTAAAACTTATTACCTAAACTAAAAATAAGAAAAAAGTCAAAACTCACAGTTTTCTTTATTATAAGAAATGCCAAACAGGAGTCGTTAAAAGCCGCTGGATTGTAAAATGGCGTCTCGCGAGCTTAAAACTGGAGTTAAAGTTTCTTGAACGAAGGAATATAATTTAAACAGCTCACAAGGAAACGTGAAATTTTTTTTTTAAATCTGATATGACCAGTCGTGATGGCTCAGGGGATAGAGCGTTCGCCTTCCAATGAGGTGAACCGGGTTCGAATTTGCAAGAATCAGCGATGACTGGTCGACACGAATTCCGCATCCAGCTCACACCGACCACAATGCTGATGTATAATGTCCTCAGTGGTATACCGATCATAGGTTACAGTCCTCTAGCCATCAGGCTAACCGTAAGAGGTTTTCGTGGTTTTCCTCTCCATGTAACGCAAATGCTGATTAGTTCCATCAAAAAGTCCTCCACAAAGGAAAAATGTCTCCGATATTTAATCCAGGAATTCCCTTGTCTTCTAAATCAGGTTCAAAACTGCAAGGTTACGGAGTTGAACATAAGTAGTCTTAGTCAAAAAAATTAGTTCGGCTGTTCAACGACGGTAGCAATTATAATATTTGAGAAGGGGAAAACGATTTCGAAGAAACCAACAGTTTTATCTAAAACTATTAAAACTACTTCAACTGATTCTTTGCATAAAAGATGAACATTTTTGGTAAAAAAAAAACTTAAATAATATTTTACATTAGCTTCTATTTAATTGCCAATTATTTTTAATGAAAATTTATGAGGAATTAAGATATAAAGGAAAACTAGTAATAACAGTACTACAACTATAATCAGTATTTCACATATTTTAAAAATAACATCAGTGATTTTTTAAATACAATTTATGTGTATTGCAGTCAATAATATTGTCCAATAATCCTATTGTGTGTTATTACTTAAATATCTTCCTCTGTATGGTTTGCTTCTTTATCAGCAAAATTTTCTCTCCTGTTTTTTATTTTAAACAAAAGCTGTCTTTTTTTTCTAATTCTTAAATTTCTTAGTTGCAAAATTAAAGTAGTTATTTAATTAACTTGTGAATTTATCAATGTATAATTTTGAGGTGTGTAAATATGGGTTAATTCAGTACTGCGATTACAAGCATTAAAACGGCGATTAACAAAAGATATTTCACGGAACCTCAGGGTTCCGTGGAAAGGTCACGGGGGTTCCGAAAGTTGGGATATTTTTTAACCAGCAATGATTTTTGAAACTAATTTTCTTCTTAATTTATTATTATTGAATAATTGGAATTATTTTTTAAAAAAAATATGGTTATGGATATTGTCAGGATCCTGATTCCTCTCCCACGCATTATATTGACCTCTGACCTGAGGGTCAGAGGGTGAGGGATACGGGAGTGGGGGTGGAGTAAGAGAAATCCAAGGACTTTTTCTTGTGAGAAAGAAGAATTTTTTTTTTTTTTTTTTTGACGAGTTTGGAATTTACAGAGAGCATGAACTAGAAAGGAGCAGTAGGTAGGACTCCGGAATTTAAATGTTATGTAGATTGTTCATATTTTCATTTTTTATTTTTAATACATATTTAATCCAGATGAAAAAAAGTAAATATTTATACCTACAAAAACCATTGTCATCATTAGGTAAAAACCATTGTCATCACTTAAATAAACGAACCAAAATATAAAACGTCTCGCAAAGAGAGAGATGTTTTACAGATATGCTTTAAAAAAAAATATGGCTTAAAATATACTATTTGAACAAAATAAAATAGTTTATTGTTCAAATAGTTTATTGTTAAATATTTAATTATTTTATATTTTGATGTGTACGGATAAACTCAAGAACATTACGTGGTAGCACGCAAGGTTCACGTCACCAAATTTATACTTTTATAGTTATCTGACACCACGTGCCTTTTCTTTTTTTTCCAATTCCTACTATTATTTTACTCCCTCCCTATATATATATCTATATATCTTGTTCAAATTTTCAAACGTTAATTAAATACTTTTTATTCGTCCATTCTAGTTCAAGTATATTTTTGTAAATTTGTAGTGGATAACACTTGATGTTAATACAGTTTTTTCAAATATGAATTCATCAATTAAATTTAAATTATTATTTTTAGTTTTATATAGGAGAAAAAAATTTAATTATTTAATAAAAACTAACTAAAATTTCTTTGTTGACCTATGTAGGAATTGACTTTAAAAATATTTTTTTTTTATATTACTTGCTTCGTACCTTACATGACTGAAGCTCCGCAAAATCCATTGTTATGATCTCCATTGTTCTAGTTATTCCTCCAATGCCTTGGATATTCCACTATTAGACTGTAAATGACGTCGAATTCACAGACTATTCCAATTGCAGCGCGAATAATGGTTGATGATTATCAATTTCAGATAAATAGGTGATGTCACAAAATTGATATTAATCTTTCTTAATAAAATGAAGCTGCAACAATCTGTTTTAATAAAGACTGGAATATGACTGCATAAACACGGCGCTGTTAATACGATATAAATGCAGTACGATATGTGGCCTCATCGCAGTTTAATCCCGGGGTTTCGTCTCCATTAATTAATATAATTCATCGATTCCTCGATGCACCGCATTATTGCAACGCCGAATGCCGAACGGATTTCAATTAGACAACAATTCAGTTCGGATGAGCAGAATTGTTACATATTAATATTAAAATGTTTGGGGGACCTTTGCTCACACATGATCATTTTTGTTATTTTTGATGATAAAAACCTCGAGATTTAAAAAAATGTTCAATTTTGTGGATCAGCATGATATAAAAATGTATAATAGTTGCCTTTCTCGCTTCGCTCACCGACCCCCATGATTGTTTCTTAATCAGTTTTTGTTACTTTTGAAGATAAACTGCTTATTAATTCAAAATTTAAAAAATATTCCATTTTGTGGATCAGCATGATTTAAAAATGTATAATAGTTGCCTTTCTCGCTTCGCTCACCGACCCCCATGATTGTTTCGTAATCAGTTTTTGTTACTTTTGAAGATAAACTGATTATTAATTCAAAATTTAAAAAATATTCCATTTTGTGGATCAGCATGATTTAAAAATGTATAATAGTTGCCTTTCTCGCTTCGCTCACCGACCCCCATGATTTTTTCGTAATCAGTTTTTGTTACTTTTGAAGATAAACTGACTATTAATTCAAAATTTAAAAAATGTTCAATTTTGTGGATCTGCATGATTTAAAAATGTATAATAGTTGCCTTTCTCGCTTCGCTCACCGACCCCCATGATTGTTTCTTAATCAATTTTTGTTACTTTTGAAGATAAACTGATTATTAATTCAAAATTTAAAAAATATTCAATTTTGTGGATCAGCATGATATAAAAATGTACAGTTGCGCACTGATAAAAGCATAAAATTTTTATCATTGTTTTGACCAGCCGCAAATTTTTACCAGCCAAACTGCGAGTAAATAAAACAAATATGCGACTCAAAAATAGTCTGCCGGTCGATACCTGGTAGCTTTATTTTTGCGACGGAAATGCATCCTTTGTGTATTTTGTTACTATTAAAAATATGGAATTCTTATGAATGTTTTTATAATATTATGAAAATTACTTTATTTCATGCTTATTTCTTGAAATTCAATCCAGAAGACAAGAGAACTCCTGGATCAAATATTGAGAGAAATTTGAACCTTTCGATTGAACTTCTAACCCATGATCCGTCTACCACTGAGGATATATTTTAAGTCACCACTGTGGTCAGCGCGAGCCTGGGGCAGAATTTGCATTGACCCAGCCATCGTTGGGATCCGAATCCGGCTAACCTCATTGGAAAGCAAACGCTCTATCCCCTGAGCTACCACGATCTAGTGCCTATTTGAATGAAATTATCCACCATATTAATAAAATTTAAATAATTAAAAGTATTGTTTCATAGTTTGGTCCACAGTAAGAAAGCCGCGTACTACTACATTTCCGACCGTGGGTTTGCATTATAATTATTATTATCTTATCAATGATGTCCAAGTTATTATCTTTACTGAATCACCATGAATCAATCAAATATATGGTTTAAACATGTAAAATATATGGTTTAAACATGTAAAATATATGGTTTAAACATATACAAAACAGTCTTTACTCGCATGTTTCATTCAGCTCTTCTTCATCTTTTCCGTAAAGGGGAAATCCCAATCCTTCATAATGAACAAGAGTATCGTAGCAGTGTTCCACATGCGATGTGTCACATATACCCTCTGCACATACCATACCGCATCCTAGAAAAGAAAAGAAAAAAATATTTTTCAGCTCTTTTGGTGCTCTGTAATAATAACCCTTAAGAGATATTTTTGGATCAACAAAAAAGCATTACAAGTAGGGGAACACGGAATTATTATTGAGGCGAAGAAATTACCAAACACTACTAAAGAAGGTGGGACTGAAAACATAAAAATCTGTTTGACTTCCGGACAATACAGTGCAGTGCTGAAACGTGGTTGTTAAAAACACTTTCTAGTTTCGTTCGGCTTCTAAATGATTTTTGATTTTTATTTACCTCAAAATCCATCCTTATGTTTCTTACGTTTTTCTTTCTTCCTAGCTTGAGTATTAATTTGCTTTTTTCTGTGCGTATGTTTTTTTTTCATGCTTGAAAATTATAAACATATTTTATCCAAATATAATCAATCGCAAAGAAGAGCAAAATATTTATTATTTTTATAGTTAAATTTTTATAATGATCAAAAAGTTTTGATTTATAAAGCTGCATGCAAATTTTTTACATGTTCTGAAATAATTTAATTACAAATAACAAATTTTAAATTGGTCCAATATTTTCTGACAAATAAAGTTTAAAGAGTGTTTCAGAGCTATTTGATTGATTCCTTTCCAACTGTGATATATTTAATTAGACTATTTAATTTTAACTAAACTAAAGTGTACTTTTAATCCGACATTGATTCCTGGGTAATAAAATTTCGTATTTTTAAATATTTATTTCTCAAGAACTCACTAAAAATTTCTCTAAAATTTTCACATATTTTATTTAAATAGGTATATACGCCCACAATTCTTACTCCATGTAAAAATGTGATTGTTTCAAAAGAACATGAAGAAGAAAAAAATTCTGAATAAATTAAATAAATATATAGGAAAAATTTTTAAAAAATATGACAATTTAATTAATAATTTTTTTGAGAAAATAGATTATTTCTAGGAATTTGAAGAAATATTAAGAATTTTTACTATTTATTGCAAAAACATCTTTGNAATAAATATATAGGAAAATTTTTTAACAAATATGACAATTTAATTAATAATTTTTTGAGAAAATAGATTATTTCTAGGAATTTGAAGAAATATTAAGAATTTTTACTATTTATTGCAAAAACATCTTTGTATCACTTACAATTTTACATTAACTTAATTACGACCACATTTTGCAAGCAAACACTTCATAACTTAAAACCAAATGTCTTGTTCGCAGTTTTAAAATGCGTTTTTAAGTACAGGGACAGTTATTAAAAAATAGACAGTACTGACACTAAATTGTAAAAAAACCCATTCGAAACATGTTTTTTTTAAACTAAACTCTGAAATAATTTAAAATCATATTAGATATTGTTTGTTTTACATTCAAATTTCAACTAAGTAGTTGCATTCTAGCCGCCTGTATGGTATTTAACAGTTAATAATTCTCAATCTCTCCCTAATTTTTTATTCCATTTTAATTCCTGTACACGTTTCTACACACTTTAGTAATTTCAAGTTTTTACATCTTGCAGTTATTGCGCAGTAGAACAAAATGTAACGTTAAGTTAAATACCCTAAAAAAAGCTACGTCGGTCAGTACCCCATAAAAATTTTTAATATCGAGAGAAACGCAAAACAATTTAGATATTCTCTTTTTTCTAAGTAATTATTTTTAAATTATAGATGGAGTAAAAAAAATACTTCAGGTTTAAGTTTACTATCAGGTTTAAAAAGAACATTTTAAACAATAAAGACTACAACATAAATAAACGCAAAGCACTTTTTTTCATCAAAAGTTAAAATTTAAAAAATAATTAATTTCTATCATCAACCAACTTTAGAGTGGTTCTTCTATCAGGGAGTTTTTAATGTAGGTACCAAACAGTAAAAGAAAAAAAAGTTTTTTTTTTTTAGCAAGCAAAACAAACAGTCGAACTTTTTCTGAGCAATTAGTTTTAAATTATAGATAGAGTAAAAAAGAAAATGTCCAATTCTTGAAGCTCCATATAAGGTTTAAAAAGAACAGTTTAAACAATGAACAAGAACAGTTTAAACAATGTAACAGTTCAAACCTAAATATACAACCGGAATAAACTCAAAGCACTTTTTTTTATCGAAAGTTAAAATCTTAAAAATAATTAATTAATATCGCTAATCAGTTTTAGAATCGTACTTTTATCAGAGAACATTTAATGTAGGAGTCAAATGTAAAAGAAAAAAATTAAGCCTCGGATTATCACGATTTTTATTTTATTTATTTAATTTTTATTTTAATTATTTATTTTTTGAAAGCAGCAAAACGTGCATGTTCGAAAAAAACACAAAACAATACTATACCTGTAAAAAATCCAAAAAGCAAGAGAAAAAAACAGAACCATAACTTCTTGAGAACAGATTTCATTGCAATACAATATTCATCGGATTTTAATCAAACTCTCAAAAGCATTTTCAATTGAGAGAACAATATCATAAGAAAATCAAAGTACTGACAAGGCTGAATTTAAGAATTCATTATCGTTTTCACTTGGATTCTGATTTTAAAAATTCATCATCGTTTTCACTTGGATTACACGAACGATTATTTACAATCATCGCTCACTTACAGAGCAGTCTTTTCATGGAACATTCATGGGGGCGCCCAAAAGAGAAGGAAGGAAGCAATTGGGTTAACACCATCGATGATCGTGAATGACATTCGTTCTTCTGATTCATTCAAATTATTGTTTGTTGTTATTCATGCTTGGTGGCCAATGCAGCGGAGCGTGCTCTGGATGTGTTCTTGGTCATCAACTTTAATGACGCTTTTCTGATTAACGAGCCATTTTTTTTCTTCGTTATGGAATTGGAACTTTCTGCATCAGTATTCGCGGTTGCTTTGTTTACTCTTCTCCCTGCTTTCAATAAATGAATTAAACTAGAACGGAATGCTTGGGAAATCCTAACGCATATTTTATGATAACATAGCAGTTATCGTTCATATTTGAGAAGATGAGAAATACTTTAAAAAAGGGTAGCTAAGCCTTCTTTGAGAACTAAGAATAAATTTTCTCTTGATCGCGATAAATCTTTTTGATGTAGTTTGTCGTTACTTTTCATACATCTCTTTATTTTTTTACAATAATAAAAACTTCAGTCATATTTTTTTTTTCATTTTTGTATTTTTTAGCTACAAAATTCGCTTGAATTTTTTCATTGAAATAATAATTTATGTAACACGTCTAAAGTTTGAATTTAAAACTGTACGAATTTTATTGCATTGTATTGCAAGTAATAATTTTTATCATTCAAGTTAAAAAAAAGATTACTTTATTTTTATGTAGTCATTAATCAGTCTGAAGAAAAAAATTTTTTACATGTAGCAAAACCTACTTTAATATACTTTTTATCATAGCGTTATTTTTGTTTTATGCAAATTGAATAATTGGATTTCGAATTAAAATGTATAAAAATTATGTCATCATTTTAACAAATGTAATTTTTTACTCAAAATACTAAATTTGATCGAATTCGGTCGAATAGTTTCTGAGAATTTTAATTTTTTTTCCGACTATATTCAAATGAAATAATAGAAAAATAATTATTCAACATTTTTTGTGTGTTTGGAATTATCTTTGGATAAACGATTTTCATAANTTATCTTTGCTTCTTAATTGACAAAATTCAATACCAATTTAACGAATTCATTCGGTAAGTTACATTTGATGCATATTTAAAATTAAGTCTTTAAAAATAATTACTTAAAAAAAATTACTTTCTTTTCATAAAAAATGCTTTCAAATTTTTACTTTATTCTTACTTTAAAAAAAAGTAATCATTTTTATCATTCAAGTTAAAAAAAGATTACTTTATTTTTATGTAGTCATTAATCAGTCTGAAGAAAAAAAATCTTTACATGTAGCAAAACCTACTTTAATATACTTTTTATCATAGCGTTATTTTTTTTTATGCAAATTGAATAATTGGATTTCGAATTAAAATGTATAAAAATTATGTCATCATTTTAACAAATGTAATTTTTTACTCAAAATACTAAATTTGATCGAATTCGGTCGAATAGTTTCTGAGAATTTTAATTTTTTTTCCGACTATATTCAAATGAAATAATAGAAAAATAATTATTCAACATTTTTTGTGTGTTTGGAATTATCTTTGGATAAACGATTTTCATAATTCTATGCAAAATTGTTTTCGTTTGCTTAAAAAGTTCTCGATATTTGAAAAATACCCAAAAAGAGAATTTAACTGTTAAGGACCAAGTTTTCAACTGTTCTCTTGACTATACTATTGGGACTATATTTCACAAATTGCGCTAAACCTCCTATATTTCGAGAATCAAAATTCGAATCCCTATGAAAAAGTATATTTATTAAAAGAATTTTATATGTGATTTCGAAACTTAAAATATCGTCTGCCATCCCCGTAAAATGTCAGTCCTAGTACGTGAAATTCCGACCATTAGATCAAAAGGTATTCAGAGTGTTCCGTTATTTTATATTTATTTATTTTGGCACGTTGTGCATTGTGTCTTAGTCATTTAAAAAGGTCTCTGCTTATATTTTTAAAAAAAAGTTATTGCGTGTAGAATGATGTGAAAGGAAAATCTGAAATCCTTTTTTTCATATTAATTTTAGAGTGGAGCTTTTCCTCAAAATAGAAAAAACGATCTAAGAGCAAATAATTTATTAAATTCTAAAAATGGCGTACTTTCCAATCAATCTTTGCATGAACGCATAGATTATTACGTATAAATCAAAGTAGAAGAGAAAACTTGAGGTAAAAAGTGATTTATTAACCCCTGCTTCCTTATAATAGACAGAAAAAGTTATTCCCCAATTTACCGACTTTGCGTGCGCTTTTTACTCGCTTGAGAAGGAATACTTTCAATATTTCTTCGAACGATTTTTGGTTTGCACTAAATTACGTTCTTTTTATTTCGCTACTTTTTGTAAAAAGCATTCCAAATATCAGTGAAAGCTCGATTGAATTGAATAAGAATTCCAACTCACGCGTATAATTTTTAAAAATCAATATTTTATAGTGAATAATTCTTTAGAACAGCGGATCGATATCTTATAAATAATATCTTTTGCTGCATAATGAAAGGTTTTCACAACACCGGGCAACAAAGCTCTAAATGAGTATTGGAAAAAAGTTGAAATGCGCTTTTTAAAAAATGGACATCGCTTGAAAGAAAATTGCTCCTGGCTTAATAAGTGAGTTATGGGCATAGCTCAAAATACGTACGGAAGAAAGTATACATGCTCGTTTGAAAAATAGTATAACTCTTAAAATGTGCGCATTCGAATAAATGACATATATATATATATATACAAAAAAGGAAAAAAAACGAAGAAAATTAAGAAAAACAATAAGTTTTACTTCTGCGCATAAGCTGCAAGTAAATAGAACTCATTAAATAAGTTCAAAATGTAGAGAAAACAGGGAAAAATTACAGAACAATGAAAAAAGGGGGGAAGAAAAAAAAATAATAATAAAAATCCAGAAAAAAATCCGAAAAAAATGAATAAGAAAAAATAAAAATCCGAAAAATAAAAGATATAATCATTTTATCAGCTCACACGACTATGTCCGCAAAAAGGAGTGCTTTCTAATATTGTATCAATATAGCCAGAGCAAAATATATTAATACAACAGTGTATTGATATATTTATTGTTTTTTTCCCCTTTTTTCATTGTTCTGTAATTTTTTCCATGTTTTCTCTACATTTTGAACATCTTCTACATTACATTTTGAACATTTTCTACATTAGATAGATAGATAGATAAATATACAGATAGATATAGCACAAAAGGGATAAAAAGAAGAAAAAAACGAAAAAAATTATATTATATAATAAAAAAATTTATATTATAGAAAAATTAATAAGTTCTATTGTAACTACAAATATTTTAGAAATATTTATAGTTATAATAAAACAGAAATATAATATAATGAATATTATGAATTATATAATATAATAAATTATAAATATGTTTTTATACGTTGTTTTTTTATGATAACATAGCCAGCTATCGTTTACATTCGAGTAGATGAGAGATATTTTTTTTAAAAATAGCAAGATTGTTTTATATAGTATGTTTTCATATGTTGTTTTCGTATAGTATATGTTTTTATATGTTGTTTTCGAGGTACGTTTTTTGCTCTGAAACGTTTTTCATTTTTTGTGTAAATTTTATGAAAATAAACGCGTTTGAAAGATAAACTTTCCATTAAACTTTTTATTATCGACTAGCCGCCTAAGGCGGCCAGCTGTCCGCCACGCTAAAGGTTTTCACAAATAAAGTTTTTTAAAACATAGCAGAAAATCTGAAGATTAGTGAACAATTAAAGTGTTCCTGTCCTGCAATTTTGTCTTCATATTCAGTTCTGCTTCATATCCAGTTAAACTTTTCTCCACTTTGATAAATGTAAACTAATGCGAACCTTACAATTAAATTATTAATTCTTTCGTATATTATTGGTTTAAGTTGTCGAAAATTAATATTTCAATTGTAAGGTTCGCATTAGCATACATTTATAAGAGTGGAGAAAAGTATATGCATTTTTTAATAGTTTTTTGAATATGGCTCTTTGAAGACGAAAAAGCATAGATTTTCTTACAAAATGACTGATAACTAAAAAACTAATCCAAATTTTTGAAAAAGAAAATAAATACTTCTTCATTATGTCGAAACACAATTATGTGCCGAGTTTCGTGCCTGGGCGAGGCTTCTGGGGCGATATATTGTGATTATAGACACACACACACACAGCCGCGTTTATTATTATTTATAGATTAATTCCAATAATAAAAACTGCTTTCCTACGGCTATTTTCCTTTCTATATTAAATTATTGTCTAAGAATTTTTCTATTTTCTAACTATGCTTTAAAAAAAAGTAACTACAGAAAAACCATAGTTAACTGAGTAATTACAATACGAGACAAAAAATACAAACTTAAAAAAATAATAAAATAATAAAAATAATTTCGCAACAATGTAATGAATTGCAGCCATACTACTCAAAGGAATGTTAAATTAATTTAATATCAATATATTCATTGTATCACATTTGAAAAATTCTAAAAACTAACGAAATTATATCGTACAAAAATAGTGTAGCCCAGGAAGAATTGCAAATCTACAATTTTTTTATTTACTGCTTAGTGCTCTTTAAATCGAGTTTCAAGCAAAAACAATGCATTGTCTGAAGCGTTAGGGAACTATAACACCAAAATAACAATGGATAATTTAATAATGGGATAATTACTAACCAGCTAATAATGTCACGCACAGAATTTTTTTAATGTTTATTCAAGCGAAAAGGAAGAAGAATTTTATAATTAAAAAAATAGATAGCTATTTCTGCTCAGTTGTTAAAATTTATTGAAAGCTGCATTCTGGACCAAATAATAATTATTTGTTATGATATTTATGATTTTTATGTAGTTTTTATCCATGAATTTTTAGAAAAAATGTTCTATTCGACCCAGAGGTTTCATTGAAATTTAAAAATGCACAGTAAAAAAAAAAAAAACCGACATTCTGCATAACTTTTGATCTAATAATCGGATGTTCACGTTCCAGGACTCAATCTTAATGTCTTGAGGGGTCGATCTCAAATATGCATATTCAAAAGTTTCTGAGAAATTGAATTTCAATTATATTTTATTTTCTCAGGAACTATTCGATCGATTTCTCTCAAATTTTGTATTTCGCCACTTAAAATTACATTATTCAAAATGATGCAAAAAATAACATGCCTTACAATTCAAAAATTTTTTCGACCATTAAAAAAAATAGTAAAAAATAATAAATATTTATTAAAAGTTATTTTTTCATGGCATTATCTTTGGATAAACGAATTGTATAATTATGCGTATGAATTTTTCAATTCTCTTAAAAAACTTTCGCAAGATATATCGAAATACGCAAAAAATGAAATTAACATTAAGGAGGCAAAAATTTGGAGCTCTCTCCTGACCAAACTATTGGGACCCTATTATCCAGATTGCGGCCCCTTATATTTTTGGTGCTAGAAATCCGAATCCGTCGAAAAAAAGGTATGTTTTTTCAGAAGAAGTATGTTTTTGTGCCTGATTTCGTAACTTAAAATATCGTCTGCACTTAACAGTTAGCATATTTGAAGTAAGGAATGGAATAATGTAGACATTTGTCTCAAAACAATTAAATTCCTCAGGGTAAATAATTTTCTACTGTCATCAGCAAAATGATATTTAAGTGAAACTAGACCAACTATCCAAATAAATAGAAATATAAAAGTAAAGACTAGCGTAATGTAGAAATTTGTCTCACAACAATTTAATTCATCAGGGTAAATAATTCTCTACTGTCATCCGCGAAATGATATTTTAAGTGAAACTAGACCAACTACCCAAATAAATAGAAATATAAAAGTAAAGAATGGCACAATGTAGACATTTGTCTCACAACAATTTAATTCCTCAGGGTAAATAATTCCCTACTGTCATCCGCAAAATGATATTTAAGTGAAACTAGACCAATTATCCAAATAAATATAAAAGTAAAGAATGGCATAATGTAGACATTTGCCTCAAAATAATTTATTTCATCAGAGTAAATAATTCTCTACTGTCATCCGCGAAATGATATTTTAAGTGAAACTAGACCAACTATCCAAATAAATAGAAATATAAAAGTAAAGAATGGCATAATGTAGACATTTGTCTCAAAACAATTTAATTCCTCAGGGTAAATAATTCCCTACTGTCATCCGCAAAATGATATTTAAGTGAAACTAGACCAACTATCCAAATAAATAGAAATATAAAAGTAAAGAATGGCATAATGTAGACATTTGTCTCAAAACAATTTAATTCCTCAGGGTAAATAATTCCCTACTGTCATCCGCAAAATGATATTTAAGTGAAACTAGACCAACTATCCAAATAAATAGAAATATAAAAGTAAAGAATGGCATAATGTAGACATTTGTCTCAAAACAATTTAATTCCTCAGGGTAAATAATTCCCTACTGTCATCCGCAAAATGATATTTAAGTGAAACTAGACCAACTATCCAAATAAATAGAAATATAAAAGTAAAGAATGGCATAATGTAGACATTTGTCTCAAAACAATTTAATTCCTCAGGGTAAATAATTCCCTACTGTCATCCGCAAAATGATATTTAAGTGAAACTAGACCAACTATCCAAATAAATAGAAATATAAAAGTAAAGAATGGCATAATGTAGACATTTGTCTCAAAACAATTTAATTCCTCAGGGTAAATAATTCCCTACTGTCATCCGCAAAATGATATTTAAGTGAAACTAGACCAACTATCCAAATAAATAGAAATATAAAAGTAAAGAATGGCATAATGTAGACATTTGTCTCAAAACAATTTAATTCCTCAGGGTAAATAATTCCCTACTGTCATCCGCAAAATGATATTTAAGTGAAACTAGACCAACTATCCAAATAAATAGAAATATAAAAGTAAAGAATGGCATAATGTAGACATTTGTCTCAAAACAATTTAATTCCTCAGGGTAAATAATTCCCTACTGTCATCCGCAAAATGATATTTAAGTGAAACTAGACCAACTATCCAAATAAATAGAAATATAAAGGTAAAGAATGGCATAACGTAGACATTTGTCTCACAACAATTTAATTCCTCAGGGTAAATAATTCTCTACTGTCATTCGCAAAATGATATTTAAGTGAAACTGGACCAACTATCCAAATAAATAGAAATATAAAAGTTAAGAATGGCATAATGTAGACATTTGTCTCACAACAATTTAATTCCTCAGCGTAAATAATTCCCTACTGTCATCCGCGGAATGATATTTAAGTGAAACTGGACCAACTATCCGAAGTCCAGAGGGAGCGAAATCTACCGGAGAGATGGAAGGAAATGGAGCGATTCTCGGAGCCATTTAAAGAGGCTCCGAGCACATAAATTTAAGGACATCAGAATGTGCAATCAGAAGCACGTACAATGCCTCAAGAAACAATTCGGATGCACGCTTCTTCGATTTGCGGCTACGTGATTTACAACAAAATATTAAGTAGCATTGGAATAAAGTTCATTGGCCAATCCATCGATTCGTGATTAAGATTTATTCTAAGTTCGTAACTTTTCTTTCAAAAAGGGAAGAAAGAAAAAAAAAAACATTTTTCTCTAAAATCGTTTTATTTTTATATTTACAGAGAGTTCGTTTTAAAAACTGTTGTGAAAATCTTCATTATGCTTTAATGTTTCGTTTTCAAGAAGGCAACTGAAATCGATATATTTCTCACTCTAAAAAATGTTCTAATTTTTGAGGAAAAGTAAAGATATTTTTCTTACGCCTGCTAAAAACGTTAAAATCTTTTTCGTTACTTTTAAAAATTGTTCGTGTAATACTTGAAGTCGACTTCGATTTTTTTTTAATGTGACTGAAATGAGTAAAATTCTTTTTTTTTTCTTTTTCAAAATGCTACTGAAATCGTTTTACAACACATTAAATAAAAAGACGAAATAGTAAAATATCAAAGCAACAGCAATATTATTGTTGCTGATTTGTTTTGCTTAAATTATCTTTTTCTCTTTATTTAATTTTTTATCCTAGCCTATTCAATTTAATTTTGCTTGAATTTCTTCTTTCGCTTGTTTTTCATTTAGAATGCTATTAAAAGTACAAAGTACGGCATACTTAGCTGCTTTAGGGCTACTTTCTCTTACTTTGTTTAGTTGTTTATTGTTTTATACTAATAATATCTACGAGTGTACAACAATTCAAATCTTCCAGTAGCTAGGATCATTTTTTTTCATTAAATAAAATGGAAAGTAGCGGAACAAATTTTTGTTTCATAAAATTATTTTCAAATTAATTTTTTTTTATGAGTTGTTGTATGACAATACGATTTTTAATTTTATCTTGAAGGCTACAAACAGAACTTACTTTATTTCCACATTGAATTTGCTGTTAATCAAAATTCCGACTAGCTTAAATTTCAACTGAAGCTTTGTACTTAAGCAATAAAAGTGGTCATTATTTCCTGCTGCTAGATGCACAATGTATAGCTTTTACACCACCAATCAAAATTCCGACTTTTTCCAACTAGCTAGAACATTTTTTTTTCATTATTTTTTTTTGTTGCTTTTCTATGATTGATGACAATAAAAGTTACAAACGTTTCTTGATCGTTACAATAAGAATTTATCCTCACGTTATCGACAATAGGAATCAATCTTCAATCAAAATTTCGACCATTTTTTTTCCTAATTAGAGAACTGAAATTTCTTATGGAGCTTTAAGTTTCATATCAATAGTTTCATGTCATTTCCCCATTTTCTAAATGCTACAAACAAAATTTATCACCAACTAAAATTTTGACCATTTCTTGACAAAACGAACGAAACTAAAAGGAAGAAAATAATAAAATAGGAAAAAAAAACTTAAAATAGATTTAAAAAGAAAAATTAGCTTACTTATTAATTGAAATTAGTTACTAAAAATAGATTAAAAGACACGATGCGAATTCTAAAATGTGAGAAGGAGCATTTTGTTTTGAAAAATAAACTAAGAAAAGGATTTACAGAAAAGGAATAACATAAAAATATCAATTGAAGCGTTTCTTGTTACACACACACACAATATATATATATATATTCAAAATGGCCAAATACCTCTTGATTATGATCTTGCTGAGATAATAAATCACTGCGCAGTTGTTCATTTACTTCCATGTAAGTAGCAATGTCTCTCTGGAAATCTTTTTGAAGTTCAGCTGTTTTTGAATGTATTAGTTCAATATCTTCTACACCTAGNTATATATATATAATGCTTTCTTTTCGAGTTTTCTGCAGTATTTTGGAGCCGAGTCTTTCTGTTATGCTTTCTAGCCGAATTATCTATTTATAACATAATACCGGCTGTTGCACTATAATATTTGCAGTCGTCTTCAATATTTCTTTTAATGAAATAATTGTTCCATAATAATTTTTATTAAGCATTTATTGAGGAAAGAGTAAAAAAAAAACTATTTACGAATTATATACATGGAGCGGAGCTATATTCAAAAGACAAGTGCGCACTTTTTTCACATGCTTCATGTACACATTATTTCTTCATATCATGTGATTTATAATACCCAGACTTCTTTGTCAGAAATGACGCCGTATGATGCAATCATAAAACCGGATGAAGATTAATTAATATCTGAAAATATTTATTAATTTGAATGATTTTCGGCTACTACGCTGAATGGACTCTTTTTATAAATAAAATTACATTTCTATTCAATTAAAGTTAATAAAATCCGCGAAGAGTTTCGTTTATTATGAGTAAGGCCCGGATTTTGATGACATTTGCATTTTTTTGCATTTTTGGACTTTNTTTCGGCTACTACGCTGAATGGACTCATTTTATAAATAAAATTACATTTCTATTCAATTAAAGTTAATAAAATCCGCGAAGAGTTTCGTTTATTATAAGACTATTTGAAGTTCTCATTTATTCGAAAGGCTAGTCTACGATTAAAATATTATTCTTTTTAAGTTCAGTTTTAAGATCCTTTTAATTTTATTAAGCTATTATTTTATATGTTACGTATATATCCTCTCAATAAAAGAACAAAGTTTAAAAATAAACTCATTATTATTCACAGTGACATTCTTTCATACCGAAGTCGGAGAGGCGTGAAATATAGTTCCAACCACACTCCGGTGATAATATTTCCACACATATCAAATATAACTTCTTTTTTGAGAGAGAGAGAGACTAAGAAGAAGAAGAGATTAGAGAATGTTTCGGACGACTCACCCAAGAGAAGTGGGATCAACGTCCAAGTGACCTTCATGATTTCATTCGAAAAGACCTGATTCCATGATATATACACCTTTCTCGAATAATAAGAGGACACCGCCTTCTTTCTTCTTCCAAGAGATCCCACGCCTGAATATTTGTTTTCCAACCGGCAGTCACGTGATATCCCACTTCCGCAAACAATTTCAGTTCCTTCCACAGAGAATGTGTCGCATTTCCTGAAAATATTTTGCGAATAAGGAAGCGATATTGGAAATTTACATTTCTATCAAATCAGAAAAAACAAAAAAATTTGAATAATCAAAAATGTTATGAATTTAGCAACTGAAACACTTTCTAGGTAAAAAAAAATTATTATTTTTTGTTGGAATAAAGCTGTTTGGTAATAGGACCATGAAATATTTTTTGACTAAAAAGAAATTTTTGAGCTAGAAGACACAGTCTATCTATAAAACACATTTCGAGTAAGAAAATTTTTTTTTGGAATAATATACTCGTAAACGTGTATTGAACACTTTTCGAGAAAGGACATTTTTTTGGAATAAAATACTTGAAAACGTGTATTGAACACTTCGAGCAAGAAAAATTTTTTTGGAATAAAATACTTGAAAACGTGTATTGAACATTTTTTGAGTAAGGAAATATTGAAATAAAGTAAGTCAATACGTCTATGAAACACTTTTCCAGTAAAAGGAATTTCTGGAATAAAGTTAATCATTCTGTTTTTAGAACACTTTTGAGTAGAAATTTTTTTTATAATACAGGTCTTCAAAAACGTATTTGAACACTTTTGAGTAGAAAAAATGTTTTATAATAAAGTACTTCAGAAATGTATTTGAACACTTTTGAGTTGAAAAAATGTTTTATAATGAAGTACTTCAAAAAGATATTTGAACACTTTTGAGTAGAAAAAATGTTTTATAATAAAGTACTTCAGAAACTTGTATGAGCACTTTTGAAAAAATGTTTTATAATAAAGTACTTCAAAAACATATTTGAACACTCTTGAGCAGAAAAAAAGTTTTATAATAAAAGTACTTCAGAAACATATTTGAACACTTTTGAGTAGAAAAAATGTTTTATAATGAAGTACTTGAGAAACATATTTGAACACTTTTGAATAGAAAAAATGTTTTATAATAAAGTACTTGAGAAACGTATTTGAACACTTTTGAGTAGAAAAAATGTTTTAGAATAAAGTACTTGAGAAACGCATTTGAACACTTTTGAGTAGAAAAAATGTTTTAGAATAAAGTACTTGAGAAACGTATTTGAACACTTTTGAGTAGAAAAAATGTTTTAGAATAAAGTACTTGAGAAACATATTTGAACACTTTTGAGTTGAAAAAAGGTTTTATAATAAAGTACTTCAGAAACGTATTTGAACACTTTTGAGTAGAAAAAATGTTTTATAATGAAGTACTTGAGAAACATATTTGAACACTTTTGAATAGAAAAAATGTTTTATAATAAAGTACTTGAGAAACGTATTTGAACACTTTTGAGTAGAAAAAATGTTTTAGAATAAAGTACTTGAGAAAC
>NC_092212.1:82762318-82821223 GCF_043381705.1 Parasteatoda tepidariorum | reverse complement strand
CCTTCTCCATGACTATAAATAAGTCACAAGGTCAGACTTTTGAGAAAATCAGTTTAGTATTGACTAAACAAGTTTTTAGTCATGGACAACTTTATGTTGACCTGTCAAGAGTTAAGTCATTTGACAGCCTTTCAGTAATTGCTCCAAGATGCCAAATCTCTAATTGTGTTTTCTAAGAAATTCTAAATGCTTAGAGTTAATTTCTTAGAGCTTTGCAGAAAAATATGTTTTTTGGAACAAATTTAATTGAAACTTCCATTGGCAGTAGGCCAATTTGCCTTATTTTGTTCTAAAATGTTATGTCACAAATGTTAATTAATATAGAAATTGATTTCAATAATGCTGCTCACCAAAAAATATTTCCTTTGGCGATAAAACAAATTTTTGTGTTCTTGAAAATGAAAGACTTTTTGAGGGTTATTATCTCACAAGGAAAAGTTAGGGTTTAAAGTTTATATTTTTAAATAATAAAATTTTTTTCTAAAACTTTCAGAATTTCTAGCATATAGCTAATTTATTATACACATTTAGTTGAATTTAGGTGAGTAACTGCAGTATTTGATAATTTATTTTGCTAATATGTTTGTCATTTAGCTAATGTTTTGATTTTTTCACCATGTACAATCTAAATAGCTAATATACTTTTTTAAAAGCCAATAAGAACATTGATAGAATTCTTCGACATAAGTACAATACTATGTCTTTGATGATAAAGTACTATGTCTTTGTGCTAGAACATTGTGTTCATTGGCGAGCGAGCGCAGCGAGCGATGGTTCACGGCGTGAACCACATAGGATTGCGTAGCAATTCTCGGGGGTTGGCGAGCGTTAGCGAGCAGGGAGCGGAGCCTCCTAGTGTTTTATAATAAAGTAGTTCAGAAACGTATTTGAACACTTTTGAGTAGAAATTTTTTTTTTTTATAATAAAGTACTTCAGAAACGTATTTGAACACTTTTTGAGTTGGGTCAATGTAAGTAATTGTGAATGTATTTGAAGTATTTAGAAGAAAATGTCAACTTATTAATAGAAAAGAAATACTAGAAATTGGAAAAGTAAATTCAAATTCTGCAGCCGAATATTAGCTATTGAGTGTTTTTCTCCAGCCTTAATAATACAGTCATTTTACATTCACAATGGGATATCTGCTAATGACGTAATGTGGCTATCTCGCTCCTGATTGGTTGTTGAAACGTAGCTTTTGCTTACGTTAGCAACTGTTCCTTCCATTCTGTTTCGAGTAAGCCAAGCTCTTCAAGTATCAATTCTCTTACGTGACGCATTTTATTTTCGACTACGAAAATGCTTTCGCAAAGATTTTAATTGTTTCCCCGTATATTTCTCACTTAACACAAAGATAGGTACGAAGTCATGTAGAACATAAATAAACCAATTATGCATCAAAGTTGCCAGGCATATGAAATAAAAATATATCACCATAACAATAAAATACAAAAACAAATAATAAGTTTCATTTAAATAAATGTCATGTCACAGTAATAACAGCAATACATAAGTAAGTTTGTTAAGTATGTATGTTAAGTATGTTAGATATAAGTATGTTTAGCGTTAAGTAAATGTAAAGTAGAATAAAAAAAAATAAACAAAAAATTTTAATTGCTGCACGACCGAATCCTACTTAACTGTAGTTACCTATTTCTAGTTCACAAAATTTGAACAAAAAAAACTACTCAAACACGTAGATAATTCGGTTAGCAATTAACACTGAAGTTATATTTAAAAAAAAAAGAAGAGAAAAAAAATGGACCAAGGAAAATCTTTCCACCACATTTCAAAAATACAGGACGCTTTTGTTTTCTTTTTCTATTTGTGCCTATTCTACTCCAGTTCCGAATTTTTTTTTAAAAAGTATAACGGAAGAATTTGGAAGGAAGAAAAAAAAACGCTAAGCTTCTATGTTCTTTTCTTTTGTTAAAACCCATTTAGAAAAATCGATATTAACGACCATGTGCTTAAAAGAAAAGAAGACACACACCCGAAAAAAAAGATTGAAATTTTTTTAAAATAAAAAAGCATTATAATAGTTTTCTTTTAAAAAAATAGTTCAACTTTTGTCGCCTGAAGCCCCAAAAAATAAAGAAGAAACAATTTTTGACTGGTGCATTCATTTCAAACAATAAAATTGAATACCTGAAATGCTGTCGTGAATTGTGTTTTGATTTAGTGATGAACGCTATTCGTGGATTCGAATCACAGTTTTTAAACTGATTCAAATGAGTGGCACTAATTTTGATTGGAATAAGTACAGTCTCTGGCCATATTATTAGATGCACTATAAAATTCTATGTAAAATAATAATTATCAGGTGATAGTATACAGCTTTATTGTTTTTACGCGAGTGAAACCGGTTTGTACTCGTTTACGTTTGTGTATCAGTTGGTTAAATTAGACGATGTATCATATAAATTTGACGATTGGGTAATTAGACGATATATTGTATAAATACAGAATATTTATTATATCAGGTATTATATTATAATTATATTATTATATAACGTATTGTTTTCACTTGGATGAAACCGGTTTGCATTTGTTTACGCTCCTGTATCAATGGGTTAACATTGTAATGCAATACGTTAAAAATAAATACAAATAGGAAGTATATAAAAATTCTCCTGAATAAGATCCCATGACATGTATGTTTAAATATAAAAGTATTGCCTATAAACTAGTGCAAATGATGTCATTATTAGAAAACTACAGTACGTCTAATCATTTGGCCTAATTATTATGCTATATTAATATAATACCTGATATAATAAATATTTTATGCTTATATAACATATCGTGTAATTTATCCAACTAGGAGGCTTCGCCCCCTGTTCGCTGGCGCTCGCCAAACCCGAAACTGCTTTCGCAGTTCATTTCGGATTGCTCGGATTGCTTTGCTAGTTCATTCGATACGTTCTTAACGTCTAGCTTTTGTATACTTTTTTGAACACAGAAGTTCCGAAAACTTTTCACTGTAGAAAATTCCAAACCTGTGCATTTCAATATTAATTTTAAATTGAAAACATTCGCATATTTTTCTTAATCACACTATTCTAAATTTCAGTTGTTGAGAAAAGTAACTGTTGTAAGTTTTGTTTTAAAGTCTTTCCCACCAGAGGGCTAAAAACCATGTGCTGTAAAACAATATGAAATAGTACTGAACGCTGGATGTAAAGCATCTGGATGTAAAGCATCGGCTTCGATGAAGATAATTTTGTGAGAATTTGTTTGATAAATCGGTGAGAATTCACCCGATTAGGCATACGATGCTCACTGCGTGCTCTTGCGCGCCGAAGCCTATCAATTTAAAACGTATTAGCGTTTTATATAATATAGATTAGCCATATGATGCTCACTACGTGCTCTTGCGCGCTGAATCCTGTTAATTAAAAATGAAAACTGTTGCCAACGCGAGAAAAGAAATATCATTGGTTTTATTGATACATACGTATTAGCGTTTTATATAATATAGATTGTCGAATTTATATTATATATCACCTAATTTAACGAATTGATACACTAACGTAAACAAGTGCAAAACGCGTAAAAAACACTAAAGCTGTAATAGTATCACATGATAATTAATATTTTACATGGAATCTTATAGTGCGCCTGATAATTTCGCCAGGGACTGTAGCTCAAAAAAATTAAGTTCAATGAGTGGGTTCCAAAATCTGATTCGAATTAGGTTAATTTGTTATCGCTTAAGTTTGAACGCCTTAACGTGCTCTGAACTGATTGGCTACGTTAAATTACGCATGAAAACTCCGTGCTCTAATTAGTTGATTCTTCAGACATCAAAAAAGTAAATAATTTCCTTTGTAATGAAACCGTTTTTAAAGTGATTCTGTCAAGTTGAATGCGAGAAAAGTAGCATTTGATCTTTTCACTTTGTCTATAGATAATTTGTGTGAATGTTCCTGTGATTGACCGAAATGTGCGGTTGTTGACATTCACCGGTGAATGTTGACAATCACATAGTCGCTTTGATAAATGTCCGAAATAGGTTTAGTTAAGTGCCACTGCCCGGTATGCCCTTCACAAATGTTTTTGTAAGGTCAAGTACCCAATTTGCCTTTCACCGGTACTCCGATGCGAGCAGAATTTATCACTGTATAATCGAAACAGTGAATTTATCGTCAATCAAAATTCCGACAACTTTGTTGTTGTTGACAAACACATAGTGTTTTGGTAAATGTCCGAAATATTTACTAGGTCAAGTTAAGTGCCACTGCCCGATATACATTTGTCCTGTACTCCGAACACTGATGTTTCTCCTAATATATCCTTAGTAGATATTAAAATATCGTATAAATATAATAACGTATAAATTAATATTAATATAACAAACATTTCGGATATTCACCAAAGCGACTGTGTGATTGTTGACATTCACCGGTGAAAGTCAACATTCTCGACTTGATTTCAGTCATTCACGGTAGCATATATATTCCAGTCAGACTCAGTTTTTTTTATGATGATCCATATTTGTATCTATTGGTGTCCATTAGTTAATTTAAGTCTGTTAATTCGAGTAAAACCCGTTAATTTAAAGCTAAATTTAACATGTTGTTTTTAATTTCGAACTATTCTCTTATGTAGACCGAAGTTTAGATCAGAAGTAGAAACTATTTTACTATGCTGTTATTAACACTTTTTTTTTTATCTATGAGAGTAAAATCTTACTGTCGAAATTTCAAGCAATGAAACATTGAAATTTCTACTGATAGGCCAGTTTCAATCGTTTTCTTTAAACTACAGGCAAAATTGATCGTCATTTTATCCCCAAATGGAACTAATTTATTGCCAATCGAATTTCCCTCCTAAGTGCTTGTAACTGCCCTGGAATTCCGAGCTTAATGAAACTTTAAATCGCTTACTTACTACCACAAACAGATTTTATCTCTATATTAATAGCCAAAGGGAGTTTACCATCAAATAAAATTTTGTCTACTCTTCGATTAGCTAGTGAGCTTAATATGTATGTTAGTGCCAAATAAAATCCACTTCATCAAATAAAATTTTGACTACTTTCCGACAAACTGGTTAATCTGAATGGAGACTTATTATTGAATGAAAATATATGTTACATTTGTTTTCAAAATGGTACAAACCTTTTCCTAAGAATTGGGGTACTTGCACTTCAAGAAGAAGAAAATCATGATACCCACACATGTGACTTATGACGTCAGTGCCAACTGACTGATCATTTGTACGCAAAATGGCGGGTTTATCAAGTTGAGCTAAGTTTTCCACGTGAGCTAGGATATTAGTTAACACGTGAAGTTAATTAAATACAGCCCCGTATCTCACATGGAATTTATTGAAATATAATTATTTCTCGTCTACGTCTTTTATGTAACTTAGATTCATTATTTGTTTATGAATTTTCACCTACCGTGATATACTCTTACCGTGATATATTTTTGTGTTTTGCACCTGGCAACTTCGATTCATCATTAGTTTGTTCATGCTCTACATGACTCCGTGGCTGTCTTTGTGTTAAGTAAGAAATATAAAGTTTAAGAATCGAAATCTTTGTGAAAGAATATAAAATGTGTCACCTAAGAGAATTGATACTCAACGGGGTTAACTTACTTGAACTAGAATGGGAAAAACAATTGCTAACGTAAACAAAAGCCATATTTCAACAACCAATCTGTATCGAGATACCCACACTACGTCACATGCAGGTATCCCATTGACTTAACACTAAAACAAATGAAAATTTAAATTTTTTTTTTAAAAAAACTACATTGTAGTGGTCTAAAAGGAATAATTTAACTTTCGTGTAACCTAAAAGGAAAAAAGTAGGTTAAATAATCTTCGTTATAAATTTGTAACACCACAGAAAAAACCTCTCACCCCGACCAATCTTACAAAAGTAATGCTTTTCTACGATTTTTGTTACAAGTTTGACAAAAAAAATTTACCTATAGGTAATTGGAGCCATGTTTCAACAATTACTTTTCCGAGTTGACTCCAACACAAACATGGGTCCCTATTATCGATAAGTGCAAAATTTGAACATGTCAAAATTATCAGTGTCAAAATTATCGATATATAGCAGTTACTATTTTTCCAATTTAACTAATACTTTTGTTGTCAATGCTTTTGTTACCAAATGAAATTTATCAACTCAAACAATAATGTCTCAATAATCGTTATGGATTACATTCGTAATATTGTCTTTTTGATCTGATGCGTTATAGATAATAATCGCGATATTATCATATTCGATATTTGCAATTATCAATCATGATCACGATATATTCGTATTTGATATGCATTGTTATAATTAATAATGGTGATATTACAGTATTTTAATTATCAGGGATCGATTCCTTGAGACCTCTGCAAATCAGAATCTAGCATTTTTATTGTGGAACAAAATTAACAGTCGCCACAGGACTAATGAATATTGTTTGTTAATCAAAAATGCATCACGTGTGCATTTTTTGTCACTGTTATTATTTTAATAAATATGGAATTATTATGAATATGTTATGATATTCTGGAATTACTTTATTTCCAGCTTTTTTTAAAAAAAATTCTTTCATTTTAGAGATTAACCTTGCAAATGTTGCTTACCTTGTCGTGAGAATAGCTCCTTTTCTTATTAATAAGAACAGTGTTTGTTTTCTATAATCGTTTTAAATTTTCGAAAAAGTGATCGCATGATTTAAAGAGTGACCAACACTTGAAATTGCTGCAATTGGCTACTGACCAGTAGAAAAAATGTCCTTATTTTGTTCAATAGTTTCTACCAGAGTTGGGCAAACTTGCAATCGATAAAATTTTTCGATTACAGTAATCAAATTTTTTGTAATCATGATTACAAAATGTCATAATTTTCATTACAACTTTAAACAAGATTACAGTAATAAATTACAATATTGATTAAAGCTGTAATCCTAATTACAATAGTCGATTACAATAAACAATTACTTGTAATCGTGATTATAACTCACCATAATTTTGATTACAGCTGTAATCATGATTAAACTAATTGATTACAGTAATCAATTACTTGTAATCTGCATTACAATTCACCGTAATTTCGATTAATCGTGATTCTAAGTAATTGCAATTCTAAGTAATCAAAACAAAAACGATTACGGATAGTTATGATTACAAGTAATCAAAATATGTGATTACATGCAATCATGATTACCTGCAATCGTGATTACAAGTAATTGTGATTACTTGTAATCAAAATATACGGTTACAAGTATTTACGATTGAATGCTATGTAACTACATTATGTAAGTATGTATGGGGAAACATATTTTTATGTAAGTAGAATGTACGTACGGAAGTACAGTACGGACTACCCTGCATAACTTTTGAACTAATGATCTGATTTTTAATGACTCATTCTTAATGACTCGAGTGGGTAACCTCGAATATGCTAATAAATAAGGGCACGCGATATTTTAAGTTATAAAATCAGGCACAAAAACGTACTTTCTTTGAATTACTTACCATATTTTCGACGGACTCAGATTTCTGACCCCCAAAATATGGGGGGGGTGAGCCACAAACTGAGAAATATAGTCCAAATAGTTTGGTAAGGAGGACGATCCAAAGTTTGGACCCCTTAATTTTACTCTTGACGTATTTCGCTATATCTCGAGAACTTATAAACCGAATTGAAAACGTTTTTTGCACACAATTATAAAATTCGTTTATTCCAAGGGAATTCCATGCAAAAAATAATACTTCTTTTTTAATAAGAAAAACGTCACTTAAAAAAAAATAAATAAGTAAAAAAAATCCGTTCAATTTACTTACAATTAATAACTTTGCACTAGCGACTTTATTACCTGCGCCTGCGAAATGGAAAAATACCGATAAATTTAAGAAACAAGTGGCAAATTTCAGAATATTACGAATTATCAGAATAATTATATATTTATTTTACAAAAAATAATAAGAAGAAAAAGCACATGTTTTGAAACGAAAAAATTTACAATCAGATGGAGATTTGGCAGACGATTTTTTAATCGCCATTTATTATATTCAGTTGCCCTGCACAACTCAACTCGAATGAAATTTAGAAGGAAAAAATAAAAAGGATGAATTATAAATAAAGACTCACCCTTTCGTCAACTGTAAAGATGGACACTTCTATTTGAAATCAGGAATCTATTTTTCATCATTTTTATTCCACGATCTTTCTCTACTTGTGGGTCAGGATGTTGACGTCACGCACACCTCACAAGAATGACTAAGAACGAAACTAGTTCGTCTTCTGAGGAAAGGTCGGTGCGTGGATATAATGCTATGCACAAAAAGGAGGGAAATTACCTCGTGATTATTTCAATGGCAATGAAGATAATTAATCCTTTGCACGAAATAATTAAACTCATTATCACAAGGTTAAACCTCGAAAGAAATGGTTTTTAGTCAGCTAAATTGGTGTTAGTATAATACGTTAAAAGAATTATTAATTAGCATAATTATTCATCAGCATAATATGTTAAAAAATTTCTGAACCACTTATTATATTACAGGGGACTAGTGTACCCTACCAGAGGAAATAATTATAGGCTTAATAGGGGGATCACAATGTAGCCCTATATGTTACTATGTATGTTTATGTATAGTAGTGTGTTGACCAGCGTTAGAATGAAGAAATTGTGATGTCAATATACTGTATTACAACATGGCCTTATATCTTTCCTTAATATTGACCCATAATATTCAATCTGGACCACGTATTATATTACTGAATAGTCCCCGTTGCAGAATCGCCGCGACACGGCGACATTGTCGCAGAGCGTTGGAGTTCTTGCCGAAAAATTTTTTGTTTGAAAAGTAAAAAAACGTTTTTTTTCCTACAGAAATTTACATGTGATATTTGAATCATGCATTTTGATAATCGCTTTTTGACGAGCTCAATTTACGCCGATAGTATCGTAAATCAATGTCATGTTTCGATTATATATTCAACAATTACTGAATTTAATTTTCACGCGGATTTTAAATATCCAGATCTATTTCAAACAATATGGAAAATTCGAATTGTGCATTTAGGTATTTACTTTTTAACCGTTTAACGCCCAGCGTCATATATATAGGACAGTTCCTTTTTTCAAAGACATTCATTGTGGTGGTAAACTTTCTTCAGTATTTTCATTGATCTGGGTGAATTAAAGGATTCTCAGATACCACAACGATTTAGTTATTTCTGATTAAGTACTTTTTGATCTATCAAAGACTTTTTGAATGCCTTAACAGTAGAAAAACCAAATAATTTCGATAATATATTATACCACTTTTTCCATAATGCCACTTTTTGTATCATTTCAATTTATAAATTCGGGACAAAACAGGTTAAGGCAATTATTTTATCGAATTTTTTACAGTTATTGTTGTTGATTTCTTCATAGTTTTTAAATTCGATATTTTTTATACGATATTATTTATTACAACACCCTAATCTCGAAATGAAACACACATTTGAGGAGTATGATTCACGTGATTTCCTTGTCCATCTATTTCATCGCAGATAGCTCGAAAAAATTATGCTACTAAAATACCCTACCAGGGAAAATATTTATCGACTTGATAGGGGGCCCATAATGTAGCCCTATATGTTACTATGTATGTATAATACTATTAAAATGTTATTGTATGTTAAAAAATTGTTAGCACCACCACTACTGTCTTGGAGATTTCAATTTATGTTATGTTTTGTTTTTCTACGCAAAGCATTAAAGCTTGGAAATTTGAAACGACAAATATATGTTTAAAATGTTCAGGAAGTACAATGAAATAAAAAAAAAACATTAGCTTATTAGTTTGGGAATGAACTGTTAAACTTGCGGTAAAGAAAAACACGAGGATTGCTTTATTGGCAGCAGGAATGCAACTATAGAAGGAAATTCGACATGCTGAAAGTCTCCCTCGAGATCTTCTATAAGATCGCACTTAACTTGAAAATATATTAGAGAGTAAGAGATTAGATGTTGCACATAAACAAAGAACATATAAAACTTGATCTTTGTGTCAATTTATTTTTAAATATAAATGACTCAATAGAAAGAAAAACTGCTTACAATTTAAACTGTAATTTGATATAAGATAATCGTCATAGATTCTTAATAATTAGAATTACTTCTCATTTATATTTACCTTATTGTGACGCATATCCTAAGTTTAAAATTTTTTTTAAGCTCAGTAGTTTATTTTTCAAATCCGGGTAATCGTTCACTTCGTTACAAAGCATGTAAACGAAATGTATGTAATAACAGTTAAAGAGATCTGTTAAATGATTTAGAACTTAACGATCTGTTTCACGCACAATGAGATGCAAGCAAAAATAATATTTAATATATCTGCCTATTTGGAAAGCGAAAATTTTAAATTACAGCTGTGAACTCATGCAATTTGTTTGAACAATATAATGTTATAACAATATAAATGTTATTTTTAAGTAAAATGATTACTTAGAAAAATTACTTCTGTTCAACAATTTAGCTAAATATTTATAATATTAATAGACAATAATATTTGGACGGGGGAAGTGCAGGCACAAGCGAAAGCAAACAGAATTCTTTTTAGGTCAAATATGTTAAGTGAATACTTTTAACTTAAGTTGACGAACCTTTTCTGCCAAGAAACAATTAATGCGAAGCAATCATCGGGGTTGGAGAGCAGCAGCGAACAGGGGGCTTATCCCCTAGTGCAGGGATGGCGAACCAATGGCACGCGTGCCATTTATGGCACCCGACACAATATTTTGGGCACACCACCGATCACATTTGTTATTACGCTATGGATTGTTATTACTCAAATGCTATTACACTATGAAGCATATGTAACAATTAAATTAAAATTCACGAAAAACACGCAAAATAATAAACAATTATTAATGAAAAAAATTAACAATTAATGCTAAAAGAGCAATTAATAACCATAAAAAACAAGCTAACAATAAATAACTAACAAAAATATACAGTCCTGCTTAAACTAACATCTTACAACCTCATATAAGTTATTTGTCATCTAATCTGCAACAACAGAAGTCTCACTGATGTTACTTTAAGTTGAATTACGGTTATAACTGAGACATAGCAAAATATTTTTTTTTTCAATGTAATTAAAGAATTTTGAGTTGATAGTATTTAGTATCATTATTTTCCCAATAATCACGAAGGCAAAATGATTTGACGGCTCGTCTATTAAACAATTTTTTGGAAGAAATGGCACGTTGGTGTATAAAGGTTCGCCACCCCTGCTCTAGTGGTTCAATAAAATATTTATTCTCTATAAGAAAATCGTCTTTCATTTTCCTGATGAAAGAATAAAATTACTCTCTGAACAATGCAATATAACAGTCGTATAAATTTTATTTTTTTAAGTTTGAAATAAAATAATTAATCTTGTGAATATTTCCAATGAATTTAATAGTTTTTCAAGCCACACATTCGGCAGAAATGGGAGGGGGGAGGAAAAAGTATCGAAATCTGTTTCCGAAACAAATCTTATTTCGTTTGAGAAGACGATGATCGTCTGTCACAATATCTTTGCTGTTTTATTCCACTTTAAAAAAAAGAGAAAGAATTACATGAATGAAAAAAGAATACATAACAACCATCATTCGAGCTTTCTTCTTTCTAGAAAGAGAAAAAAAAGAATAGGAGAAAACATAATTCAGCCACCCTACCGAACAACAATCGAACAAGAAGTTTCGATCTTCCCCGTCATTTCGATGTGACAGCTTGATGGAGTCTATTTGAGAATTTTTTTTCCCCTCACATGGGGAATAAAAAGTATTTTACAGAAGAACTAAAACGGCTATTTTTTGTTGTGTAAATATCTTATTGTAGATACATTACGAGTCTTTTAGTTGTATAATTGTTACCGTGAATGATCGAAATCAAGAGAATGTCGACTTTCACCGGTGAATGTCGACAATTACATAGTCGCTTTGGTGAATGTCCGAAATAATTGCTGTATCCGATTTGATATTAATTTATTCGTTGATATTATTATGTTTATTCGATATTTTAATATCTGGTGAGGATAGCTTAGGAGGAACATAAGTGTTCGGAGTACAGGACAAATGTATACCAGGCAGTGACACTTAACTTGACCTACTAAACCTTTCGGACATTTACCAAAGCGACTGGCGTGATTGTCAACAAAAACAAAGCTGTCGGAATTTTGATGGACGATAAATTCACAGTTTCGATTATACAGTGATAAAATTTGCTCTCATGGGAAAGGAAACGACTGAAACTGATATTGTCATTTAGAGCTACAGTTAACATGTGAGAATTCTAGCTAATCGGAAAGAGGATAAAATTTTGATAGCAATTTTCCGTCGTTACTGACATGAAAGCCAATAGATAAAACGTTGACATAAAATAAAATACAACAGTTTCTTTTGAGCATAAAATTATAATGCAGCATTTTTTTAAAAATTATTATTTCAATTTCCAATTGACTCTGTTATTGTGAATGACCTATATTGGTGATTGTTGACTTCCACCTGTGAATGTTGACAATCACATAGTCGCTTTGGTAAATGTCCGAAATAGGTCTAGTTAAGTGTCATTGCCTCGGTATACGTTTGCCCGATATGCCCTACATCAATGTTTTTTTAAGGTTCAGTACAACTGGTCGGTATACATTTGCCCGGTATGCCTTACATCAGTGTTTCCCAAAGTGTAGTACGCGTACCTCCAGGGGTACGGGAACAGTTTAGCGAGGATACACGTTCTTATGATAAATATCTTGCAGAAAACGAAAGTTTCAAAAAATTTTATTTAAAAAAAACAGAGTTAGCCATGAAAATTTACGCTTACGTATTTTTCTATTGGCTATTTTTTGCAGAGTTAGCAGTTAATAATTAGTGGTGTCAACAGCCAGTTGTGATTTTTAACTTTTTGCAATTTTTTTATGGTTAAAAATATATTCATTTTTTTATTAGTGGTACACAGCGTTAAAAAAAAATTTAGGAAGAGTACACAAAAGTCACAAGTTTGGGGAAACACTGCTTTACATCAATGCTTTTTAAGGTGAAGTTAAACTACTCAGGATGCCTTCAACTGGTACTCCAAACACTGATGTTTCTTCTAATCTATCCTCAACAGGTATTAAAATATCGAATAAATATAATGATATCAACGCATAAATCAATATCAAATCGGATATAACAAATATTTCGGACATTCACCAAAGCGACTGGGTGATTGTTGACATACACCGGTGAAGGCCGACATTTTCTTGATTTCTGTCATTCACGATAATATATTTTGAAGGAAAAAAATCAGTATGTTAAATAAATCTTTGTAAAGAATAAGAACATAAAACTTATGAAGAAAAAACTTTATGTTCAACTTAGTCTTCTTTTTTCGCAATTTCTTTTCTTTTTCAGAGTGGTGATAATTTTCATAATTATTTTCTGTTGTGTTTTTGATTTATATTAGAGATATCAGTTCCGTAGCGCCTAATCCCGGATCACCTTGCAAAAATCAGTGCCGTCAGCAAAGATTTAGACGGGAAGATATTTTACTCCAGCCAAACAGGGATAGAAAAAAAAAATCTCTCCTTTGCAAAGAGATATAATATACCTGTAGGGAAAAGATGAAACAAAATCTGTTTTCTCCATAATCCTCCCCATGTGATTCATAAATGAGGAGTGATGAGGATCATAATTCCCCGGCAAAGATATTATTTCACAAAAAAAGAAAAAAGATGAAGTACAAGTCGTAAAAAAACCTTATTTGGATTCTCTTATTAGACTTCTATATCCCGAAATAAATTTCCGAACTAGTCAAGTTAGTTTTATTATAATAAAATTTCATAAGAAATGAAAAATATTTGATGATTTAAGAACTTTATTTGCTTCAAAATATTAACGATAACAAAACTTTTAATTCTTTTATTTTACATTTTTAAGGCGCGGTTTAAAATTCAGGCTTAAGTAACGCGATAGGCTTGTCCAATCATCAAGAATGTCTGTTGATTAGAAACTTTGAGATATTTTTCTTAAATTTATTAAAAAGGAATCTGTGCTAATACAGAACGATGAGTGATAAGGCTTTACAGGTTTATTTCATAATTTTTTTATTGTCTCAACTTGGTTGCTTAGAAACGGAGAAACATCAAGTATTTCTCTCTTGTCGATCATATAGGTAGTTTATGGTTTTCTTAAGTTATTCCTCCTGCTATGGCGATATTGCTTAGCCTTCTTTTTAGACTACGGCAAATGTATATATAGCTTCCTAGAAACCCAATATTTCATCAAATTTTTTCAAATTTTGTTCTTCTTCCCCCTATTTTGAGGTACGTATGAATTGAAGTATGTAAAAAAAAAATCATATGTTTATTCTGAGAGAACATATTTTCGTGTCTGATTTCGTAACTTAGTAATAGTTAGCACTAGTTGATCAGCCTAATTAAAGTCATCTCTTGAAACCATTAAGATTGACACTCAGTTTGTAAAATTTCGATTATTAGAACGAAAGAGGTAATATCTTTTTTTGTTTGTTTTTGAGCACTGTGCTTAAATCAGAAATAAAATTCACTCAACATTATTAAATTTTAAAAAATTGCAAAACACAAGAGCTAAAACAATTCAAAAATCTGCAATAAAGACTTCAATAGTCTGTAACAACGTAAAAATGCTTAGAAAAATAATAAAATAAATCATTAATAATATTACATAGTACTGACGAAATGATTATCAAGCTTTATTCAGTGAGCTGAATAGATCTTTTACATAATGATGTAAAACCTGGTTTGAATTACTTCATAATTAAAAAAAATATTCGTTAACAAATATTTCATTTTTCCAATACGGCAGTTTCAGAAGCCGGGGCAGGGCGCTGGACTCGCGTTTGGGAGAACGGGAGGTCGAATCCAGTCGGCCGAAGACTCCCCGCCTACTACAGTGACTAGTGCACGTTTAATCTGTCAGGTCACAAAGTCCTGCATGTTCCCATAACAAAATATACCTCTGGGGGTACTGAATTGAAGATGGATCGTTCTCTGGTTCTGGTCAAAATTCCGCTCTGCAGATGGATGAATGGCTGTATAAATGGGTCTGCCCTATAAACGGATGAAACGTATGGGTGTCGAAGAAGTCGAATTCTTGGCTATAGATGGCGCCACTGGAAAGCAAGAGCAATCGTACCCCCTCTGCCTTAATGACCGAAGACAACAACAACAATAACAGCAGCTTCAAACCTAAAATATATTTAACTAGCAGGGGCCGGGGAAAGGGGCAGACGATCACCAAGAGCGCCAGTTAAGGAGAGCGCCAAACACGACCCATATTTAATGTTTTGATTATTATTTTTCCTACTTTTTTAAAGTATTTTTTTCTTTAAAAATATATTTAAGATTTTTCTTTATTAATTATATATTCTTAGGTTACTTTTTTATGGTTCTTTAAGTAAAAGTTTTGCTAAAGATGGAAAGTAGAATGTGCAGCAGAAAAACCACTTGTTTGACGATGAATGAAATGAGCTTATGGTTTAGAAAACCATCTAACAAACGATCCGATATTCTCAAAAGGCAAGAGAAAAACAGAGGGAAGAATGACCTTGAAGAAGAAGATCCGATTTTGCGTCAATTAAGCCTGTGTACTCTTAATATAATGCGAATATTTTATGTAGAAAATACTTCTATTCCATCTCGTAATTTAAATCCAAATCTCAGCAGCTTTTATGAGAAATTAGGACTATTCAGAAATAAGGCAAAAAGGTTAATTTCCAAGATAATTAAAAAGTTACCAAGACTTGTTAAATTAACAACAAGAAGCATATGGATGGTTGACTGTACAAAGCTAAGCACAGATGGCAGTAGGGGTTAGAATTCGCCGTAAGACTTCTGGGTTATTACTTCCGATTGTTTTTAACGCATAAGCTAAGAACATCACGCCATTCAATATTTTAAATTTTTTTTTGTAACCGTCGATCAGCAGACGACCCAATTTACGATTTTCGTTCACTGCTTATGTTCACCTCCATATCCTTGTAATTTTGAACCCATTCCAGAAGACAAGAGAACTCCTGGATAAAGTATTTTGAGAAATGTTGCCTTCGTGGGGAACTTTTTGATGGAACTTACCCGCATTCGCTTTACGTGGAGAGGAAAACCACGAAGATCTCCAGCGGTTATTCTAGCTGCAAGGGGACTCGAACCCATAATCCGTCTACTAATGCGCATATTTTACGACATCACTGCCGTCGGTTCGAGCCGGGGAATTCGAATCAACCAGGGATTCGAACCCGGGTCACCACATTGCGTGGCGAGCGCTTCATCTCCTAAGCCAACACGGCTAGCCATTCAATATTATTATACATTTTTTACAATTTTATAACCGTCGTTGAACAGCCGATCAAATTTTTAGATTTCAACTACTAACGTTCAACTTCGTCGCCTTGTCATTCTGAACCCAATCTAGAAGACAAGGGAACTCCTGGATCAAGTATTGGGAGAAATTTACCTTTGTTCGTGGGGAACTTTTTGATGGAACTAACCAGCATTTGCGTTACATGGAGAGGAAAACCACGAAATTCTCCCACGGTTAGGCATGGGGATTCTAACCCATGATTCGTCTACCAATGAGGATATTTTACGTCAGCACTGTCGTTGGTGCGAGCCCAGTGCGGAATTCGAATCAACCAGGGATTCGAACCCGGGTCAACTCATTGGGAGGCGAGTGCTCTATCCCCTAAGCCTCCACGGCTTGCCATTCATTATTATTATACTTGCAATGTTCACAATATTACGCGTTCTTTAAATTTAACTTCATTCAATTAATTTCTTTCAATTACGTGTTCTTTCAATTCTTTCAATTTAACGATAAAACAAATAACAAATGTTTTTGAAAGATCTCGCAAGCACGCTATGATACAACACAAAATATAACAACTGGCGATATTTTACACAATTACAGCCAAATAAAGGATAACTCTCAAAACGTGGCAAACCTTACACTATATTATTGATGTGATATTAATTTTTTTTTTTTAAATTTGTTTTCGGCTTCTCGACTTGTTAGAATTTATAAATTACAGAAAACTCTTATCAATGGTTAAATTTCGCGTAAAATGGATAAAAAATCGCTATGATAAAACTTCCTAGAATATCAAGCCTGTTCACACATCACCTCTTTTACATAAGCGGAAGGATACACCGGAAGTTTCCTAAATTTCTTCCGGTTTTAGAAAGTTTGTTCTTTTCTACATATTTAAAATAATTATTAAAAGATTTTTCTGGGAACTAAAGAAAGGCTTTTTTTTCTTCCTCTCAAAATATTTGCGAGTAATTGGCTCGATTATTTCTTTAATCATCTGATTTATCTAAATGTTTATTATAGATGCATTTAGTGTAGCACGCTGCTTTTATTTATTTATTTTTAAATATAGTTGTATATACCAATATTAGATTGAGAAGAGAATGTCTTATCTTTCTCGAAAGTTGTTTCGTTGGAATAATCATACAATATTTTAATAATGCTATGACGACTGTTCGTTTTTGATTAATGTGTTTTATACCTAAGACAAAATTTTTGATATTTTTCCATTGATGGACCAACATAATCTTGATGGTAACCATCAATTATGGCATCATGAACCATTATAATTTTTGATGGTAACCAACATAAGTAATCATTACATCAATGTAGGAATTCGAACTGATTTATGATGATCCAACATAAGAATAGCAACTTGTCTTGATGGTTTCGTCATGTTGAACCATCCCAAATTTCCATCCTAGTATCTTACAAATCAAATGTTGGAGCGATCATGAACAACCACCATCGCAATGTAGGAATTCGGACTGATTTATGATGGTCCAACATAAGTATAGCAACTTGTCTTGATGGTTTCTTCATGTTGAACCATCCCAAATTTTCATCATAGTATCTTACAAATCAAATGTTGGAGCGATCATGAACAACCACCATCGCAATGTAGGAATTCGAACTGATTTATGATGGTCCAACATTTAAAAAAAATTGTTTTGATGGTTCCTCAGAACCAACACGAATTCTCATTAAACCATCATGGAAATGTATAGTTGGAACCATTACGGATTATCAAGGATTGTTGGTCCATGAGAGTGAAACTTCTCTTGATGGTTAACCATCAGAGTTTAAAAGTAGCATTTCCGTCATGGAATGATGGAAGTTTATTGGCATATCAAAAACCATGAACACATAGTGGAAAATGTTGAATGATGGTGACCATTAAATTATGTTCATGAATTGCACTGAAACCAACATAAACCCTCAAAAACCAAACTTTTTTGATAGGACCATCAAGAATTTTGACATGGGTACGCAGTCATTGTTAAGTTATTTTAAATGGTTGTTTTTAGGAAAGTATTGTTCATAAACAATTTATTACGAGTGCGCTTATCGACTGAAAACTGTCATCGAAAACAATTTTAGATACAGCGAGTGAATAAAGTAAAAAGAAGGAATAAATGGATGCCAAACAATCGATCAGTGAATAGGTGTATTAACAACGAATTAGCAATACATAGCAGTGAATTTTTTTTTATATAATTATATAATCATTGAAGGACATTTTAGTGAATAGTCGGATGAAGGAATGAGTTTATAAATGCATAAAAAATATTTACAAACCTATAAATTATTGTTTTACAAGAAATTTTTCTCTTTAAAATAATTTTCAACAAAATGACGTTCTATTAAATGCAAATTACAACAATAATGTATATCGAAAATGCCGCAAAAACAACTGGTTTTGTGGAGTTTATAAAATTGTTTGCAATCTGCTAAAGCACGAAAAATATAGATTTTAATATGTATGCTTGCATATCTGTATGTCATAAGAGTTAATGCTCATTAAAAATATTACCTATATTAAATATTAATTCTAGAATATACTTGAGATGATATTCTCCTTGATTAAACGGTTTCCTTTTATAGCTTCGAATGCATTAATTGAAGTTTATCTTGTTCACATGTTTCCCAATTTAGCATTTTAGTATTCATATTTTTCTGCAGTGTAAAAACACCCCGCACAGACCCGCAAGGAATAATAACAAATTTAAAGAGAATTAAAAACAATTGGAGCAGAGAAACATTAAATGGAATGTCAACAGTGGAAATATAAACAGAAAATCAATCAGTTAGCAGTGTCTCCAACTGTTCCCTACCATTCTTGTAATTTAAAATAAGAAAGCATTTCTCTACAGCGTCCTGACAACACCAAAAGGACAATTCAAAGTTTTTTTGTTTTTGTTTTTTGAATATTTATTTTCCAATATTTAGGTACCACTTTTAGTATCGCCCCGGGCGCGAAAGTGTCTTACTCATACATTGGATTTGACAGCTTACAGCAGACAATAAAGCGAAGTAAGTGATAAAAAAAATTACTCACTGTTTCAATTAAACGAGCTAAGATGTTATAACATGCTTTATCTCGACCGCACTGAAATGAACATTGCGTTTTAGGGGTTTAAACACCCCCCTTGAGCTCCGACAAAATGGCAAAAAAATTTTTTTTAGTAGAAATTATGCGAGCTATTATTTTGTAAGACAATATATTTTTATGAGCCTTATGCCAACTTTTTTTTTCTATATATATACATANTTTGCTGTTCTTGGATCTTTAGGATGTCAAAAGGCAAGTATTTAACAATTTTTAATTACTTTGAGAAAAAATCACGACTTGAAATTAGTGAGGCGACAGCATCTAGTACCAATCTAAGTTTTTCTGTTGTACGGAAATGTGATACTTCTGTTGAAGAAAACGTTTCTAGCATAACAAAATCTGATGAATGTGAAAGTGGCCCTCAAAGTGTTACTTCCCACCCATATGACATTGGATTTTTTGCAGAAGATATTACATTATGTTCTTAAACTTAAAAAATCAAATCAAAATTTAACTAAACAATGTNACGTTTCTAGCATAACAAAATCTGATGAATGTGAAAGTGGCCCTCAAAGTGTTACTTCCCAGCCATATGACATTGGACTTTTTTCAGAAGATATTACATTATGTTCTTAAACTTAAAAAATCAAATCAAAATTTAACTAAACAATGTTGGTTAAATGTTGTCAAAAAGTCAATATTGTCTAGCTGTCTAAATTAGGGAAATAATAGTGTTTTATTACAGACTAGAATTTCTTTTAGTAGTTTCAGAAAATTATGAACACCCCCCTTGAAAAAATTCTGCGTACGCCCCTGAGAGGCTCCACCCAGTTTTCTTTGTGTATTTCCAAAAAAAGCAGTTTTCAATTCCTTTTGCATTAAAATCGATTTGTTTCTATAATTATTTTTTATGTTGTTGTTCATTCACGTCGCACTAGATCTGCACAATAAGCTATTGGTGACGGTGTGGGAAGCATCCTTGAGGATAAGCCAAAGACTTTCCATCACAATTTTGATCCTCCGCAGAGGAGATGGCACCCTTGCTTCGGTAGGCCTTCGATCTCCAAGAGAAGTCGATCACTTTACAGTAGAACAGTTTAACGAGGACCAGTATCTGCGCAGACTAATCCAAGTGGTCCCCCACCCTCCCACTGACAGCAGCCAGTGATGCTTGACTTCGGTGATCTGCTGGGAACCGTGTCCGAACTTCGGACACGGCTCCGAACGATCACTCCACTGCGGGACGTAGCCCATTTCAATCAATTCAATTCAATTATGTTAACAAATAGCACTCAGTCAATAACAAAAAAAAAACCAATTACTCCAGTCAATTACAAAAAAAAAAGGTCTCATGAAATGAACTCCAAAAACACCAAAAGAAGGGATGTTCTCTAATTCTTTAAATGTACAAAAATAAACAGTAAAGACTTTATTACAACAGAGCTATAAGCAACTTCTTTAGTTTGCGAAACTTTTTTGGACTGCTCTCGTAACCATTTAAGTGCAATTGTTTACATATTTTAGTAAATTAGTAACTTGACAAATTCATTTTACTTTTAATTTAAGTTTGAATTACCGGTAATAAAATCTTTTAAATTTCACATGCATTCATTGTTTACGTTCTAGTGATTTAGCAATGAATGGGTGTAAAAATATTTGCTACATTATCATGAAATGGACTAAAAATTCAGAGATGCCTAACTTAAAACTCTATTGTAATAGCAAAAGTAAGTATCAGTGAAATCTAGAAACTGTTTTCAATTTCAGGAATCAGGACCGTTCCAAGCTGATTTTCAAGTGTGTGTAAAAAAATATTGTTTTCGTCCCTTTCTATTAGTAATAGTAATGAACAAAGTAAATAAATTTTATTTACAATTTTAAGAGTAAGTCAAAATCTACAGTTTATATATATATATCTATTAATAAAAATGCGTTACAAACTACATATATAATGTACTTTTATTTTTAATTCTAAGCGCGAAAAGGTGAAGAAACGTGAACGAATAAGTACATGAAACGAATACATTTCGCTCAAAAATCATTATATATAAATAAATTTAAGTAGGGAAAGCTAATATATAAAGAAATATGTTTTATACTCTTCTAACAAACTTCATATAAATTTAGAGAAAATAATTTCATTTTTATTTTATTTAGCTTATTATTTCACTTCGAGAAATTTTACATAACATTTACTGACTAAAAAGATGCCAGTCAGTTATTCGAAAAACTTTTAATGTGTTTGATTCATTTGGTTATGTTATGACGTATTTAGTTTCTTTTTTGTCATATTTCAAACAATATAAAATGAACATTATTATTTGACAATAAGGACATTGTTAGTAAACATAAGGATACAAAACTTTAAAACTGCGAGCAAATTTATGAATTCAGATAATAATCTAGTTACAAGTGTTTCGATAGTTATGAATATATTCTGTTTGGTGTTTCCACTATAGTTAGATTGAGGAAATCAAAATATTAATTTTGTAAAATGAAACTGAATAGCTAAAGAAAAAATTTTAATTTATTACTCATATTTGAGCTTAAAATTTTTTATAATATCAAGATAAATATTTATTGTGATATGATAATCATATAATAATTATGCTGTTTAAACAAATGATTTTTTTTAATAGAAAAAACTGTATACAGTGATTACATATTTCATCCTATTTATAAATATTTTTAAATTATCATAAGATTAACACCCAAAGAGAGTATTGCTAATTAGTACACACTATATGAAAATATGCTATATTATGAAGAAATGTAATTAAAAAATTATAAAAATTAAGAAAACATTTCCACCTTCAATTAATTCTTGTATAACAATTAATTTTTTAAAAAATATCTAGTTATATTTGAGCAAATATTCAATTACATTAAGTTTGAGCTCAACAGCCCAAATGGAATTGATCAACAAAGTGAAAATTATTTTAGTTTGAGCAAAACCTCATCCCTTTGTATGTCAGTAATGCATAAAGTAATTTATTTTTTTTCACAGTGTTAATTTTATTTTCTAAAAATAATTTTTCACAAAATATTTCTAATAGTGAATCTAATTGATGTAGGTAAGATGTAACCAGAAAATTGTTGTTTAACTAATCAAAGTTATACATATTTTTGTTCTTTGCAGAAATAAAGTAGGGGCACCCCTGAAAATTTATTTGATTGCTAAAATAAAGATTCAAGAGTTAAAAAGTAATAATGCAGGGTTGCCACAGGCGACTAAAATGCGACTATTTGCTACTATTTTCAGCCATAGGCGACTATGGTGACTTTTTTTGCCGGAAAAGGCTAAAAAAGCAACTATTTTCAGGAATAGGCAACTATTAGGAGACTTTTTTTACTCTTGACGAAGTTTTTCGCAAAAATGAACGCTACTTTTCAGAACGTTAATAAAAGAAAGCAAACTTTAGAGGCAAAAAAAGCAGCTATTTTCAGGAATAGACGACTATTAGGAGATTTTTTTTACTCTTGGCGAAGTTTTTTCGCAAAATGAACGTTACTTTTCAGAACGTTAATATAAGAAAGCTAACTTTTATACAATCATTTATGTCCAAAGAGCCAAAAATTTAAATTTCCATTGGATTTAATAAAGTACTCGTTATATGTTCTCTCTGAGGGGCAGTTTCATTATTTTTAATTTTTTTTCCTTCTAGTAACATTTATATTTTATTGTAATTCAACTTTTATTTAGTACCTATTTTCTAATATGTATACCTTTTACATTTGTACAAAAAATTTTTTTAATTGGAGGATAGTTAGGACTGGGCGATAAATTGATGTATTGCGAATTGTCGATTTAACGCATATGTCAGTAGGCCGTTGTAGTGACTTTCGCTTTAGGCGCTGCGTCAGAAATCTGATTTAAGCCGCTGGAATTAGATTACAATCGCGATTTAATGATTTAATATGTAAGGATCCTTGACTAGGCTAACGCTGTTATCGCATTAATGAAGACGATTTTGATTTCGTCTAGCTGCAGAGATGTAGATAGCGTTTTGCTATTAAGATATTAGTTTGTGATAAATGACGAAGACGAATTGAATCAGAACTCCCGGTTTCGTGCGAGGATCAGCGTTGTAATATAGAATGCAATGCATTGTTTCTTTATGTCGATTTTTGTCTTTGGGATTTTGCGTTTTTTGAAGATTATTTATAATGAGACTTTAGTCATTTTGCGATCGTTGTGCATTTTATTTCGTCGGAAATAATTGTCGGGTTTCTTGTAAATTATTTTCAGTGAGACTTTTGCAGCGATCGTTTCGTTCTGCATTATTTCATACCATTTTTTTTCTGTCTGGGTTTAACGATTCTTGTCAATTATTTTTAGTAGTCCTACTGTTACTTTGCGATTGCTGCGCAATCGCTGTTATCTTAAATTTTCGTTCTGAACTCAATAGATCAAATCATTGATTTTTTTCAATTATTGTTTTTTATTTTAAGCGATACAATTTAATAGGGGTATTTTGTATTTAACTTTGTTATAAAAAGTTAGTTTTTTTAAATTTATTAAATGTGGTTAAGCATAATAATTTGATTGTTTTTCAACCAATAAATGCTCAGTCAATTTTAATTATAAAAAAATTAAACAAAGCCTACCTTTATTTAAATTGCTTTTATTTTTGAGAAAATGAAAAGAAAGTTTTGAAAAAATTTGGTTAACTGATTAGTTTGGCAGATTTTAAAAACAAAGATTTTTTTTAATTAAATAAAAAGTTTAGTAATGTTTTGACGTTTTTAATAATTTAACATTAGTACTTAAAGTATTTTTTTAAAATTTTTATTAAAATTCTTTCAATACTTGTTTGTTTTATAATTTGTTCGATAGTCAGTATCATTTTTAAACAAATAAATCTTTAGTCGATTTTATTTTCAAAAATGAAAATAATAATAAATAAGTAAAAATATTTTTACATTTATTAAGTACAGAATTTGACCATTAGTTAATACTACTTTTTATTATTTTAAATAAGTAAATAAAAAAGGGTCTAATGATGTTTCAAAAGCATGTTTTTTTTTCCAACAAATAATAAAAAAAAACAATTTTTTTTTCTAAAGTGAACATTTCTTTGGTTTGTTTTCCACTTTCGTTTTTTTTTTTTTCTTTTAATTTTCATTGCATGTATGTAAAATATTTTGTTACAGTATTATTATTTTTAAAACAATAAATCTTAAATTATTTTTAATTCAAGAAAAATGAAATAAAGCTTGGGGTCATAGTAGAATATGTTTAGAATTAATATTTTCTCTCATAGTACATTTATTCCTTTTTATTTATTTTTGATGGATTGAAATATTTCCCATAGGTAATTTTTGAACATATGCTAAATCGCGATACATCACTTTAACGCGATGTCTAACTATCACAATTTAAAACTTCTGACATCACCCAGTCCTAGTCATAGTATATTTAAATTAAGCTATAACTTTAGTTATTTGGCTACTATTTTTGATAGATTTTTGTTCCTGTTCAGGCAACTATTTTCATTGTTTCAGGCAACTATTTTCATGCTTGAGGCTACTAAAAGCAACTATTTTGGTTCATTTTTTACTGTGGCAACCCTGTAATGTAAAATATGTTAAAGTTTCCTTTGTCAAATAAACAGGTTTTCAATACTGCCCCACAAGGCACTGACTCGTTAGATTTCAATTATACAAGGGCTGTTTATTTATTTATTTATTTATTATTATTATTATTTTTTTTAAAGTAAAGGCTGTTTAAAAATAAAAAGCAAAGAAGCTATAGAAGATTTTCATGAAGCAAATTTTTTTTTTTAACTCTGCAGACGCTTCTCTTTTTATTTCAAAATATTTGCCAAGTTTGCTTAAACACTAATCATACCTTACAACTAGATTTAGAATGCCTTCTTCAACTAGATTTAAAATACTTGCCACATGCTCCAATAACCAAAAGATCAGGATCGTTTTCACGTCTTTATCAGCGTTGTACTGGTTGCCACCAAAATAACGCTGGAAACATCAGAAAAAATGAAAATCACTTAGTGCAAGGTTTGGACTGTATTGAGGGGTGGTCCAAAGCTTCCCAGCGAAAAGAATCCAATTAAGATCGGGACTGAGCTGTGGTGAGAGTGATAGTCATAGAGCTGCAAAATTTCCTCTCAGCATGCCAGTTGGAAGCTTCGTAAACTTTACAAATCTGACAGTGAATGTATGTAGCAGACTGGTTTTTGCGGACTAAAAGCACCTTTTATGCGGTGAGCGATTTATTAAACTTCAAAATTTTAAAGAGGCAGAACTGACCATACAGATTTCCTACACTGCTGTAACTGAGCACAGGTGTTCTAAAATAATGCCATGACACGACGCAAGCGATCGTTGTGACACATGCCTCACCTATTAGTGTACACAACAAAACAGCCCTCATATTTTTGATTTTTTTCCTCTTAAATATTAATTTGCTCCAATCAATATTCCTATTTTTTTAAATTTCAAATTGGAAAATTATTCTAAAAGTACTTAAAAGCGTTCATTATCGAGCAACCTTTATAAAGTTCTGTCTATGTAATGTCTCTTAAATGAATATATGTAACAGTGATTTAATATTTACAGGTGTCCTATGCCTGAACCAATAAGGAGTAAGATGCCTTTCAAATTGAAACTTAAAAAAAGTAGACAGTACAACGTGTCCTCAAAGAATTTATTTGTACTATCAGTTGAATTGCTGGATAATACTACAGTCGAGTGTACTCTGTCTGCCCAAAGTCTTGGCCAAGAATGTCTCAATAATGTTTGTCAAAGACTTGGACTCCAACAGGTTAGTCACATTTAAATTTGTTAAAATTGTCATCTATATTAATGGAGGAATTTTAGTGATCAAATTGGGATTAACTCTGAGGTCTCTAAAATTGTTCGGAAACTTCATTTTTATTACCCATTGGCAAAATGGGTCTAGGTTTGGGTTTGATGGCGTTCGCACACTTTTCAACTGTGTTCAAGAGTAATAGTAAACAGTGTGCATGTGTCGTCATTGCACGCGTTGTTATGGCGACCGCTGCTGTTTTTCTTTTTATTTTCACTAGCAGGCATTTTTAATGTATTTACATTATAATAATTTAAAGTATTTTTATATTCTTTTTATTATTAACGTATGGCTTGACGATGATTTCAATATAAATATGAATGCTTAAGAAGGAAAAGTATTTTGTGATGCTACGGCAAACATCAATTGAGACAGTTTTTGCAACATATGATTTGAAATGTTGTGGCGTTTTACAGAGTCTATCCAGAAAAAAAAATCATTTGACCAATGGGTGACCAGTGATCATAATAAGGCGATCGCAACTTGTTTGTGTTTGTGAACTTTTTTTTCGTAATCTGTTTAAAAAAATATATTTTTTTATTACAGAGTTAATAAAATGTTTAGATTTTCATTTATTAGTAGAATATTTATTATTATTATTTTTAAATATTGTCTTTTTCTTGAAATTTTGGTGCTTAGTATTTTAATTCAATTAGTTTGACATTTTTAAATTCTTAGAAAATTTTATAAATTTGAAAATGTATTTTGAACATTCTTTTTATCTCACATTTTCAATTAAAGTAATAACTAAGACATTGCATGCTTAAAACAAATAAAATTGTTGATTATTTGTTTCAATTTCTAAAAATTATTTATTAAAATTTAAAACAAATTATAATTATTTGTTTGCATTTATATAATTACTGCTGATTACTAAATGGTCACAATTCATTCTTAAAAGTTTTTAACATACTATGTTATTTTGTCAGAGATATTTTAACTGTGTCAAAGCAATGTACAATTAATTACTAAAAAGTATTTTTTCATAAATATCATTTAATCGCGCTAGAAATTAATTTAAAAACATTCAGGAATGAGAGGAGCTAAGTGTTGATTTAGATAAATGCTGTTGCAGCGATTTCATTTTGCTTAACTACTTTTTATTTACTCCAGTTTGCAGAATTTAAATCAAAAAAATATTTTTACCATCATATAAATGTGTATTCAATGAACATCGCTTGAAATAAGTAAAATATATGTATGCAATGTGTTTTTAAAAAAATATAAATATATAATTGCAAAAATAAGTAGTCAATTATGCTAGTTAGTAAAAGCTTTATTTCGCAATTTAATGTGTATTGAAAAAATAATGAAAACTTTTTGAAGTTAAAACATAATATAATGTCTAAGGCTATATTATAAATGCAATTATAATTGAAATAATATTTTTAAAAAATCACACAATACATATAAAAATCATACAATATATTTGAAACTATATCACTCTCCTGAAAAATTTTTTATATTAATCTCTATAATACGATCAAATGCAAAATTAAAACTTAATTTGGGATAGAAATGTATTGTTAACAGTATAAGAGTCTAAAATAGGCAAATCACTAAAGTAATTTGGAAAAAGAATTTGAAATGCTTAAATAAATTTGTTGCCTGTAATTGTTAGTTTATAAATACAGTACAGAACCCGTTATCCGGAAATCAGAAAACCGGAAAACCAAAAAACCGGAACGAAATTCGATAAGTTTTCCCTCTATTTTCAAAAAAAAAATATAATAAAATTTTCTCATAAGATTTTAGGATTTTTCTGTCTTTTTTTAAAGATGTTTACCTTACCATCATTTTGGAAATAATTATTAGTGTATTACTTCATCGTTTTTTCTTCTTTTTAAGATTATTTCCAAAAATTTTTGTNTTTTTAATTCAATATTTTTACTTTATTTAAGGCATTTTTTGAGCAATTTTTGGATTTTTAAGGGCATTTTTTGCACTTTTTAAGGGCATTAGTTGAGACTTTTTAGATCATCAAAATCCGGGCTTTACTGATTACTAAATGGTCACATTTCATTCTTAAAAGTTTTTAACATACTATATTATTTTGTCAGAGATATTTTAACTGTTTTTCATAAATATTATTTAATCGCGCTAGAAATTAATTTAGAAATATTCAGGAATGAGAGGGGCTAAGTGTTGATTTAGAGAAATGTTGTTGCAGTGATTTCATTTTGCTTAATTACTTTTTATTTACTCCATTTTGCAGAATTTAAACCAAAAAAAAAAAAAAAAANAAAAAAAAAAAAAAAAAAAAAAAAAAAACATTTTCACCATCATATAAATGTGTATTCAATGTGATATTAAACAAGCATCGCTTGAAATAAATATATGAAATAAATATATGAATGCAATATGTTTTTTAAAAAAATATAAATATATAATTGCAGGAATCAATAGCAAATTATGCTGGCTAGTCAAAGCATTATTTCACAATATAATATGTATTGATAAATTAATAAAAACTTTTTGAAGTTAAAACATACTATAATGTCTGAGGCTATATTATAAATGCAATTATAATTTAAATATTATTTTAAAAAAATCACACAATACATATAAAAATCATACAATAAATTTGAAACTATATCACTCTGCTAAAAATTGTTTTATATTAATCTCTATAATACAATCAAATGTAAAATTAAAACTTAATTCGGAATAGAAATGTATTGTTAACAGTATAAGAGTCTAAAATGGACAAATCCCTAAAGTAATTTATTAAAAAAATTTTGTAAAAAAAACTTGAAGTGGTTAAATAAATTTGTTGCCTGTAATTGCTAGTTTATAAATACAAGAAACAAGGTGACTCTACTCATCTGTATGACCTCATTGATATGAGGCAGTTGTCTAATTTAATTTTTCTTCTGAATAATTTCCAAGAATGGAAAATTTATTCTGATGGTTTTGAAAGATTGTTTGAATAACTTTGTGTATATTTAGCCGCAGTTTTTTGGTTTGAAATTCCTGTCAAAGAAAGGCTCTTTTTGGTGGGTGGATTTAAAAAGACCGTTGAAGAGGCAACTTGATAAATATGCCCTTGAGAGTTGCAGTCTCTATCTGGGAGTCATGTTTTTTGTGGCTGATGTAAATATTCTTCATGACGAAGTAACCAGGTATCATTTGCTTTATGTTTATTTTAAATTACTTTTATTTTTTCATTTGGTTTGCATTTATATTTATTTTCAATTTAGATTTATGAAACAACCACTATAACTGGATGTAGGATAACTCTATTATTGATTTGGTTTGATTATTACTTAAATTTCTTACCCTTTTTTTTTTTAAATTTTGTGTTAATTATTCTCTATGCATTGATTATTATTACCATTAGCACAATTATTTTTCGAAAAGTTTTATTTATTGCAGGGGAAAAAATCCTTTATTGCAAAGTAAAGAGTCCTTTTAAAAATTTTCATACCTTGTTAATGTTTTCCAAAGAAAAAGTTTGAGTATTCTTCTGTGAATAAGTGTTAAATTCTGTGATTATGTATTATTTCCAGCCTTCGGCAGTTAGTTCACTTCATAGTTATTCACTGCATCTCTATGGTATGGTATTTTAACAATATGATATTTCAATAAAAAATTCATTTGCAATTATAATAGGTTTTTTAGTTTTAACTTTTAAAATTAAGAGAATTCCTAAGAATTAAAAAAAGTATATAGGTTAAAGTATAAGTGTAAAGGTATATAGAAGTAAAAAAGTATGGACAAAGTTAATACACTGTATCCGAAGGACACATTATAGAGCCTGACAGGGTTAAAAATATTTTAAATCATGAATATTACAACATCACCTTCCAAGGCTCCTGAATAATAATAATCTGAAAACTAATCATTTTCTAGCATCTCAAAACAAATGTGTGTGTATCTATATGTATATATGTAAATATATATATGGATTGTGACTTTTTATTTGTGGAAAGAAAAAAAGTAATTTCCATTGACGACATTAAAATTGGTTTCCGTTAAGTTTTATTTAACACCTTATGATAAATTCTTTAAGGAAGAGGTTTCCTTAGTCAGGATCCTGGGGTTTGGCCATTCAGGCCATAGTTTTACTAGAATTTACATCATGAAACGAAAATCGAACATCACCCCAAAAGAAAATTCAACCATCTTGATACATTTTAACAGATGACGCCATACGGATTATAAGGAAATTTTGAGATTTCCTTAATGAGTATATTTCCAAGAATTAACAGTCTTGCTGATAGTGTCTTTAACTGATTGTTAAAGACACTATTCCCAATAGAACACCGAGGTGAAGCATCACTGGCTGTGGTCAGTAAGTTGGTAGGTGTCCTCTTTGATCAGCCAGCATAGGGACTGAGGGTGATGGCATGTCTGCGGATCATCCTCAGGGAGGTTTCCCAGACCGTCGCCAATAGCACATTGTGCAGCTCTAGAGCGACTTAAATATAGTGCTTACCTACCGAGAATTAATACCCATTATATTACAGAAAATAATATTTTAATATGAATGTAGTGTATGTACCGCTGCAAAAATATAATTCCAATAAGACACATTAACTCGATTCTATGTTGGGGTACCTTTTCATAGAAGCAGATTGACATTGTTGGTAACTTCTCTCCCCACAATAAATATTAACTTTTTATGGCTCTAAGTGAAAAAACAGTTTTTATGCCTTAGAATTAATAAAAAATATATTCTATCTATTTTTAACTATGAATTAATATTAAGACTTATATGAGACATTCTATATTATATATGTGCCATGTAAGTGATATTGTGTATATATATGTATTTAAGAATTTGATTTTCTGTATTGTTTTCAATCTATTACTATTTTAAATCAGAACTTATCTTTGTGTGTAGGTATCACTATTTTCTTCAGTTGAAATCTGACATCCTAGAAGGAAAACTGCGCTGCAACGAAGATCAAATGATCCTTTTTGCTAGCTATAGCTTACAAGGTAATTTAAAATATCCTATCTTTTATGTTTTAAAAGTGTCTACTTATTATGAAAATTTGTTAATAAAAATATTTAATATGGGGTTAGTTGGTTTAAAACAATATAATAAACTATTTTTTTATATATTCTTTGTAACACTAAGTGTGGACGAAACAAAACCTTCCTGTAAAATGCTTATTTGCCTAGCATTCCTGTGGCTTCAATGCCACTTGCTTACTTAAGGCTTAATGTCAACTCATTTTTCTTCTCTATCCGTTGAATAGAATTTTTTGACTCTAAAACTGACATAACATTAGCGTATAGTTTGTCTATGGTAAAAACTCCCCCCCCCACACACACACAGAGTCTGAGGCCGCTTGCTGCTATGGAAACAAGAATAGCGCATTTCGGGGAGTTCAACTTCTCATCACTCTTGAACTAACACAATAGACTGGGAAGTATAAGATTCCCTTTTTCTCGCCTACCCGAGCTAAAACTTGTCCTAAACAGTGACCTCACACCCCTACTCACCGCCACGGGTCCAGACGAATAGCTAAGGGAGTTCTTACTTTAGACAAACTGTAGATTTGAGTTCACTGAGAGAAACTCATACTGAGAATGTGCATCTTTGGGGTGGGTAATCAAACCTGGTCCAAGTGTGAAACAACCTTTTTTATTCTTTTCCACTTTACTTCCTAATAACACTTAATGCACACAGATTTTTTTACTTCATTTTTATTTATTTATTTTAAAAGGTTCTAAAAATAAATATTAAGGGAGGTCCTGCAGGATGCATAGAGTTTTTAAAAAGTGCTTAAAGGTGCTTATTTTCGATTTTTTAAAAAGCCCTTAAGGGTACTTTTTTTATTGGATGTTTTTAAAAAGTGCTTAATTTTCCCTTTGTGAAAATGAGATTTTTTTTTTCATTTCCATGTCGATTTTTGCCACGTATTATGCAAAAACGTGGTTTTCACATTGTTCTATACAAAATATTCACAAATCATTCAAACACAATGCATTACGGCGTACCATCTTTAAGTAGCATATTTTGTTGTTGTAAGATTTACATCTTTTATTTGCACTCAATCCTAAAATTAGATTGCTAGAATAATAATCAAAGTTAAAACGACTTTGTGAGGGCAAGGGAGTGCAATGAATTTCTTACTTACTAGGGGCCAAGCCCCCTGTTCGCCTCCGCTCTCCGGCCCTGATGACTGTTTCTCAATTGTTTCTTGGCAGAAAACTGTTTTTCTTCTAAATTTAAAATTATTCACTTTACATACATGTACTAAAAGGAATTCTGTTTGCTTACGCTTGTGCCTCCTCTTCCTACGTCAAAATATTATTATATATTAGTATTATAAATATTTATATCTATTGGTAAGCAAAAGTAATTTTTCTACGTAGGCATTTTTTAAAATAACATTTATAAAGTTATATTGTTAAAACAAATTTGATGAGTTCACAATCCTAATTAAATATTTTCGCTTATCAAACATATGGATATATTAAATACTATTTTTGCTTGCATCTCATTGTGCTTGAAGCTGATTGTTAAGTTCTAAATCATTTAATAGATCTCTTTAACTGTAATTTATAATATAATATTAATGTTATATGCACAAAAATAATAATTGTAAGAGCGTTAATAAGAATAGATTCTCTTTCTAAATAATTTTATCTTAAAATGTAGTGCAGAAATACATTATAATAATATTAAAAAATAACAGTTATCTGAGTTTCAAACTCCAATTAAAAGTGAAATAATAAATGCACAGGAGAAAAGCTATGATTTAAGGATACAAAAATATATATAGAACAGTTTTTACTGCCTTAGAAAAAGCCTGTTTTTTCTTTGATTTTCACCATTTTTTTAATGTGTTTTATTGGTAAAAACTCTAGGGAGGAGATGCCAAAAATGTTTTTATGCAATATTTGAATGGCTTCTGAATGTTGACTTATTACATTATTATAGTTTCTCTAACTACTTTGCTTAATTATTTCTTTAATAAGATACTTAAACTTTTCTTTTTCATTTTTAATATAACATCATTTATCTTTGGCTAATTTGTACTGATACATTTTATTTATGCAGCTGAGTTTGGGGATCATGATCCTGAAAGGCATACAACAGAATACCTCTCTAATTTTGGTCTTTTGCCAAAGGTAACTATTTTTCACATTTTACTTTAACTTTATTATTTAACTTTCTTCTTCGCTTTTCTTTTTCATTAATTGGAATTCCATTTTAGAAAATGTGCTACAAAATAATCAGATATAAATAAGTACAATTTATTTACCCTAAATTTTCTTCATTTGTGTTGATGACAGATGATCTGTCAAAAATGAACGAACCCATGAAATGTGTGAATGAATTTTAATTAATGAATGACAAGTTTTACTATTTTGTTAACTGATGATCACACCGTCAGATTTATTTTCGTCCAGTTAAAATTCTCAGAAAAAAAAACAGAATATCAGTCAGACAAAGTTTTTTTTATTTTGTACTAGTTATAAAGAAACTAAAAGAAGAGGATGAGAATGTGTCAGTCTCTTTATCACTGAGGTAATGATGAGGTGCAATCACTGAGGTAATGAGATAAAAAAAAAACTAGTTCACAATACATTCCGCCAGGGTTTAAGCATACTATTGTGCAAATATCATCTATTATGCAGGGAGTTTGATCTAAATGTTTCAGAACTAAGGAAAGGCGACTCAAAATCTTAAAGCAATGCAGAATTGTCTATGTTGTCCTGAAGGGGTAGATGGCACTGCAAGAATTACTGGAGTAGAAAGTGAAATTTGATATGTACCTGAATTATTTCAGCATACTCTAAATTTCATCATCGTGAATGTGAAGTCCCCAAAGATGATTGTGCTCCTGAAAAAATCTGGATTTCTGTATTTTTCACTAACTATGATCCGGAAATCCAAGGTCCAGAAGTTTCAAGAAATCGGTGATTACATTTATGTATAAAAGTTCTTCTCTATTTTATTTACAAATATTAGAACTAGAATTTATGCTTGACATTTCTTTCATATATAAATATTTTTTTCTGGTAAAATCATAAATGTGATAAGAGATAGAAGTAAACTTATACATTATTATTAATTTTAATTATGCTGCATATAATTTATTTAGAATTTCATGTTGTGAAAATATCAATGATTTAAATTTATAAAGACATTAATTTCTTGAAATGCATCATTAATGATTTTACTTAATGATTTTTTTTTTCGGGTTAAGCTCACAATCACCCGAGTCCCAACACTGCAGTTGGTAGAAGAAACTTCAAGCACTTTCTTAGTCCCATGTTCTTTTTCCAACAAATATTCACTTACAGTCTTTTTCTTAGAAATGTTTCATGAGATTCTTCTGACTTTTTGAATTTTGAAAGAAGTTAAAACATTACTACTTATTTTATTCTCTTAAATTTCAATTAATATATAAAGCTGAATGCATAGCTTTATTTAGCTTTCTTGAACTGTCAAAAAAAGAAGAAATAAAACTTTAAATAAATTTGTCAGTAATTTAAATGTTTACTTTGTATGAAAAATAGTTTGATCCACTTTTTTATTTATTTTTTCACGATTCAAATCGATAGGTATTTTCAGACTTATTGTTCCTTTCTTACTCTCTTGCAAAGAATAAATAATATTTTCAAACATGGTATTGAAAAATATTTTCAAGCATAGTATAGTCATTAAAACATAAATTTTTTTTTCAACTTGTTGGTTATTTGGGGGTTACCCTCATGTTCCAAAGTTTTGAAGAAGAAAATTTGATTTGTTTAATATTAAAAAGTAACTGTGCTTTTAATTACTTTAAAACCTACCTTCACACATTTGATATAAATGTGTTAGGGTAGCATTTATATCAAATTCTACAATTTGTATCTAATTCTACCTTCTATTATTGTTGCAGCAAATTGCAGGCAACAAAGAGAATGCTATTTTAGAGAGAGTCATTCTGAGTCACAGAAGTCTCCAAGGAATGCCACAGCAACTTGCAGAAGTGTATTACATCATGGAAGCCCAACATCTCAATGGTTATGGATTAGAATGTTTTGCTGCTAAAGTAAATCAATTTATTTTATTTTTGTTTTATAAGATCTGGTTCTGGCCACTTTTTAGTTTTCATGTCATTGGATCAAAGTATTGCTAATGCAATAATTTGCACAATCCTGAGGACTCTGGTAGTAGCAGAATTTTTATTCTTTGCAGTATTTTCTCAATTTAGCTTAATAATTTTGTTTAGAAACAATATAGCGATGATACAGACTTAACAGCTTTTACTTAATTTTTATTTAAAAAGCTGTGTAGAATTTAATCTGCTGATGTTGAAATTATCTGCAGTAACTGCTGCCAGGCCGAGACCAAGTGTATTCCTAAATACAGAAATGATATCCTTAAATTTTCATGACATAAAGACATTAATTTGAGGTGTCAAAACACTTCTGAACCAATTTTTCACCACTTTTTTTTAATACATTTTACCTTAACTGCACTATCTTCATAACAAAGACTTTAAAGGCATGTTTAAATATGTTGCAATTCATTTATTGTTGTTGTTGCTCTCTTAGGGCACTAAGCCACTGGAGGTGTGATTGTTATTGTTTTCCATTTCTGCCACACCCATACGTCACACCCGTTTATACTTCATACTTTTCTATTCAAAACTAACTCATCTGATTTATTAATTTTAAACGTATGCTAATTTCTGTAACACCATAATTGTCTGGTCAACAATTTTAATATTATTTTATACTTTATTATGTGAACTATAATACTAACTGGTTTTATTAAATTTTATACCTAACTTTTTAAGTTATGGTAATTTTTATGATTTTTCCAATGATAATATTTAAGTGGTTACAGACTACTAGAAGCCCAAAATATTTTTTTCTGTATCCCTGTTTTTAAAAAAATTTTTGTACCTCCTAGAGGCAAGGTGGGTTTATGCTGCGGGTTTGAGCTCATTACTGAAAAAGGGTTTTAGACTCTTCCAAGCTTGAACTTGTGATTAAATTTTCATAAACCTTTTTGCTACTTTTAAACAAACTGTTGGTGCAATTATCTAGTATAAAAAATTTATTAACTAATTATGATAATATGGTTTAAATGATTTATTTCCTTGTTAAGGTGTCAAAGGGCAAGTGACAATACCACATAAAATTGGTTTTTATCCAATGTATAGCTTGAGCTCTAAGTGATCCTATATATCTTGGGCTAGGGTGAGTTTGGAATGAAATTCTTTGGGATGACTTGAATCTCTAAGACCAAGCCAAACTTATCTCTAGTACCCCTGCTGTAAAGTTCTCTTGCCTATACTACTACTCATTCATTTTTGAAAGATGAGATTTTCTCTCCTGTGCTCCATAAAATATTTTTATCAAAGAGAAAGATACTGTAACAGACCTGCCAACTTTCAGTTTCTTTTTGTGAAACTCGATCGACAGGAGTATTTTCTTAGGGTTTTTTAAGAGTGATTCCTGCTTAGTATAACTTGAGTGCAACTTCATTTGTTTGTTTTAAGTCCCTAGTTTTTTGTTGATAATTTTTCTATGTTTTCTAAGTTTTTAGCAAAAGACATAACTCCGTTCTTGATCTTTTAGAAACTCGGTTATGTGCTGTACAGTTTGCAGACATTTCAAATTTTTCTCATTCTTGGTAGAATATTTTCAAAATGGAATTAAGTCAGTGGCTGGAAAAGTTAAAGACTGCAGTTTGCCAAGTTAAATTTGGTGTTATTTAACATTTCACACAACGATGTGACTGTAAGAAAACATTATGCCCTGCAACAAAAATCCAAAATTTTCAAAACAAACTGGAGAATTTATTGATTGGGAAAAGAGAGTTTCAGGATTTGTAAATTTTTAATTAATACTAAATCAGTCATGCAATTTATTTACAAACAAAAGATTAATTTACTATTTTGTAATGTTTTGAAGTAAAAAAAGTTACTGAAATATGCTTTTTAAACTTAAATATGTGTGAATTTAGTATTTTTATTTATCTTTTCATCTTGTTTTGCTAACATCTGTGGTCGTAAGAAGCCTCAGGCATTTTTGAGGTTGATCAATCTGCTTTTATCTCTTTATCTTAACTACTTAAAACTGTTTTCTTTTAAATTATGTGAACTTATTGTGTTATTATTAACTTTAAAAAAGTAAATAAAATAAAGTAAAAACTTTGTGTTAATTTTTTGATTTTTAAGAAAATTAAAACTTGACTTTAGCTATGGCCAATTAATAAAGATTTGTTTATAAAAATAGAACATTAGAGGGTTGACATAGTGAAACAAACTTATCTATATAGACACGGTGAATTAATCTACAACGACGCGTCAATATGGTAGGCCCTTTTCCTTGACTGATGGAGTGTAATTCAGAGTTTGTCCGCTAGAAAACAGAACTAATTTCAGAAAAATCAAGGTACCCGATTTTACCGCACTAACCAGTTTAACCCCGCTCTCCCCTATATATTTATTTCCGACTAGTAAATATATATTATAACTGTTCACAATGTGATAATCAAAACTATTTGAATTTTTCCTGATATAAATTACAAATTAAAATCTTTTACGACCAGTATTTTCTCTTTTCTTGGTAAAATACATCCCAGTTTAGCAGGGTTGAGTTTTGAAGAGAATAGATGTTCCATGTACATATTTTCAAACTTAAATTTGTTTTTTTATACAATTTAAGCATTTTCTTGTAAATTTTAGCTTCATTTCATAGGTATAACCATTTTTGTTCAATGTATGTTTTTTGGTGGCAATCACTTATCTTCATGATTTGTTTATTTTTTTCTTTCAGGATCATGCTGATAATACCATTATCATTGGGGTATAGGCATTTGTATATGGTACCTTAACAACCAACCATCGATTTATTTTTCGTAAGTCCTTATAATTAAAGCACATTTGTTTTGTACATTTTATACTTGTAATTGATATTTATTTTCATTTTATCTCAGGGTTCCTACTTGTAATATTATTTATTAGCTCTAATGATGCCCGTAACACTAATTAAAAACTAAGTAGGTTTAAACACAAGCANGCAAACTTCAGTTTTTGACATTTTTGACGGGTTTTTGACGGTTTAAACCAGTATTATACCCTTGTCATGTCAAAAACCACTTTTTGACGTCAAAAACCCAACCCTGGTGGTATATTGGTGCCAAAATATTTTTTTCTGTATCGCTGTTTTTAAAAAAAATTTTGTACCTCCTAGAGGCAAGGTGGGTTTATGCTGCAGGTTTGCGCTCATTACTGAAAAAGGGTTGCAGACTCTTCTGAGTTTGAACTTGTGATTAAATTTTCATAAACTTTTTTGCTACTTTTAAGCAAACTGTTGGTGTTGCAATTATCTAGTATAAAAAATTTATTAACTAATTGTGATAATAAGGTTTAAATGACTAATTTCCTTGTTTAGGTATCAAACTGCAAATGACAAGACCACATAAAATTGGCTTTTATCCAATGTATATCTTGAGCTCTAAGTGATCCTATATACCTTGGGCTCGGGTGAGTTTGGAATGAAATTCTTTGGGATGACTTGAATCTCTAAGACCAAGCCAAACTTATCTCTAGTACCCCTGCTGTAAAGTTCTCTTGCCTACACTACTAACCATTAATTTTTGAAAGATAAGATTTTCTCTCGTGTGCTCCAAAAAATATTTTTATCCAAGAGAAAGATACTATAGCAGACCTGCCAACTTTCAGTTTTTTTGTTGTTTTTTTTTGCGAAACTTGATTGACAGGAGTATTTTCTTAGGATTTTTTTAAAAGTGATTCCTGCTTAGTATAACTTGAGTGCGACTTCATTTGTTTATTTTAAGGCCCTAGTTTTTTGTTGATAATTTTTCTATGTGAGTGGAAATTTTTAGGAATTTTTAGGAAAAGACATAACTCCTTTCTTGATCTTTTAGAAACTCGGTTATGTGCTCTACAGTTTGTAGACATTTCCAATTTTTCTCATTTTTGGTAGAATATTTGCAAAATGGAATTAAATCAGTGGCAGGAAAAGTAATGACTGCAGTTTGTTGGTGGTATTTACCATTCCTGACAACAATGTGACTGTAGGAAAACATTCTGCCCTGCAACTACAATCCAGAATTTTCAAAAGAAACTGGAGAATTTATTAATTGGGAAAAGAGAGTTTCAGGATTTGTAAATTTTTAATAAATGCTAAATCAGTCACACAATTTATTATCAAACAAAAGATTAATTTATTATTTTGTGATATTTAGAGGTAAAAAAAGTTACTGAAATATACTCTAAAAACTTAGTTTAAAATATGTGTGATTTTAGTATTTTTGTTTATCTTTTCTTATTGTTTTGCTAACATCTGTGGTCATAAAATGCCTCTGGCATTTTTGAGGATGATCAATCTGCTTTTATCTCTTTACTTCTTAAATTGTTTTCTTTTAAATAATATAAACTTATTGTGTTATTAATAACTTTAAAAAAAATAATAAAAAAATAAATAAAGTAAAATAAAAACTTTGCGCTAATTTTTTGATTTTTAAAAAAATTAAAACTTGACTTTAGCAATGGCCAATTAATAAAGATTTGTTTAAAAAAAAAGAGAACATTAGAAGATTGATATATTAAAACAAACTTATCTACACACATGCGATGAATTAATCAACAGCACACAATATGGTAGGTCCTTTTACTTGACTAGTGAAGTGTAATTCAGAGTTTGTCCACTAGAAAACAGAACTAATTTCGTCAAAATGAAGGTACCTAGTTTTACCTCTCTACCTGGTTTAACCCCACTCTCCCCTATATATTTCTTTTTAACCAGTTAATATGTATTATAACTCATGACTATTTCAATTTTTCCTAATAACTATAAGCAAGAAATGAAAATCTTTCACTACCACTGTTTTCTTCTTTTCTTGGTAAAATACACCCCAGTTATTGCACCTAGCAGCAATGAGTTGTGAAGAGTTAAGATGTCCCCTCTACATGTTGTCAAACTTATTTTTTTATTATACAGTTTTCATTTTCTTGTAATGTATGTGTTTTGGTTGCACTCACTTATTTTAATGATTTGTTTATTTCTTTTTTCAGGATCATGCTGATAATTCCATTATCATTGGGGTATTGTTCATAGGCATTTATATATGGTATCTTAACAACCAACCATCGATTTATTTTTCGTAAGTCCTTATAATTAAAAATACATTTGTTTTATATACTTTGTACTTGTAATTTATATTTATTTTCATTTTATCTCACGGTTCCTACTTGTAATATTTTTTGTTAGCTGTAATGATATGTGTAACACTAATTAAAAACTAAGTAGATTAAAGCATCTTTATTGATAGTGATAGGCAAACTGAACTTTGATTCACAAACTTGGAGTTTACTTTATAGGTGTTGCCTAAACATAATGAGGAATAATAATACAGATTTTATATTTAAGAGCTTGTCCGCAAACCATTAAATTCAAACTTATTCTCTCTTTAACATGAATTTATTTATAGCCAGATATGTAAAATTTTCAGTAGATGTTGTCAGCAAATCATATTCTTTCGATAGCCTCCTATTCCTGTTTAACCAGGCAAAAGTCTTCGGAATTAGTTTTAATTAAATTTAGTTCTTTAGGATAAATATCATTAATTAAATCAAAATCATTACTATCAAAAATAATTAAATCATCAATAAATCTAAACCCAATTAATAAATTATGTTGTAAAATTTACCTTCATAATAATGTAAGAAAATATTAGCAAAAGCATTTGAATAACAATTACCCATTGAAATACATTTAATTTGTCTGTAAAAACAAATTCCATAAAAGAGATAATTTTCGAAAATGTTAACATTACATAAAATTATCCAATCCTCTTTATTAACGTCTTCATTATCAAATAATTATCGAAAATTTCTAAACAAATATTCTTTAAATTATTGTGTACACTCTTGAAAAGATTTTCAAAATCACATGTAAGAATATTTTTAATATTATTGTAATTTAAATATTTATTCTTGGTTATTATTAATAATAAAATGTTTATCATTTGAAATAATCTTATTTAAAATAATATTTAAATAATTAAAAAATCTTTTACCAGAAACAGAATTATAGCAGCCAGTACTGCAAGTTGCAAATCTAAATTTAACTGGTGTTTTGTGAAACTTAATTGTGGGAAATAAATAAGGGTTATTAAAACTATTGAGTTTTAATCCTATTTTCTTGGATAAAGCTAAAATTCTATTATCAATTTCTTTTTTAGAATTATTAATTTTGACAAAAGTATTATTGTTTTCATATTCTTTACTCATTAATAGTTTGAAAATTTTTTTTCAAATGAAGCAAAAATTATTAGAGACTTTATCAACAACACAAATAATAAAATTATATCTCAATTCCTTAATATATTTAATAATATCAAAATTCAAATAAAAACCCTGTTATTTTATATCATTGTTCAAAAAATTCAATTTGAAATCATACAATGCATGAAATTTCCATTCACTGAATCCCTCTACTGGTCAATTAAATTTACTTGAGCATTTTGCAATGAAACAATCTAAATCCTTATTGATTGAAGCTAGAATAAAATTTAAGTGATATTTTTTTCTTGGTCTAAACTTAGTCCCAAGTCCCATGAGAAATCTTAAATCTTTATTATTAATTAGTTTAAGCTCACCTGTGACAATGTGCTTAAAATCATTATTAACAAAATCTTCGAAATGCTCTTGCTCACACAGACAAATATCCTCTAAATCTTTTAAATTTTTACAATAGAAATTATAATTACAAATTCTTTTCTTTAAAGTCTTACAATATCTAAAACAAACAGAAACCCCAATCTTCTCTTTAATTGGAAAATATTCAGAAAGTTTATTAACAGTCATATTATTAACAGTATATTAACAGTTTATTAACAGTAGTAAAACTTTCAAAATCTTTATCAAGAAAATTAATAAGTAAATTCTTTTTTAATTTTTGGAACATTTAATTAATCAAAATTGTTGACAACAAGTTTAAATTTAATAAGATCTAAAACAATATATTTAAATTCAGGGGTAGAAAATTTTACAGTTTTTAATTGTTCTTTAATCATCCATTATAACACTGAACTTTTAATTCTAAAAATGAAACTCCTAATCTTTTTAATGTTAAATTCATTGACATCCAATAAACACAAAGCTTTGAAAAGTACCAAATTAAATTTATTTTTAATTTTACCTTTACAGTTACCCCTGCATCTTCTNCAAATAATAAAATTATATCTCAATTCCTTAATATATTTAATAATATCAAAATTCAATTTGAAATCATACAATACATGAAATTTCCATTCACTGAATCCCTCTACTGGCCAATTAAATTTTCTTGAGCATTTTGCAATGAAACAATCTAAATCCTTACCGATTGAAGCTAGAATAAAATTTAAGTGATACTTTTTTCTTGGTCTAAACTTGGTCCCAAGTCCCATCAGAAATCTTGAATCTTTATTATTAATTAGGTTAAGGATACCTATGACAATGTCTTTAAAATCAATATTAACAAAATCTTCGAAATGCTCTTGCTCACACAGACAAATATCCTCTAAATCTTTTAAATTTTTACAATCGAAATTATAATTACAAATTCTTTTCTTTAAAGTCTTACAATATCTGAAACAAACAGAAACCCCAATCTTCTCTTTAATTGGGAAATATTCAGGAAGTTTATTAACAGTCATATTATTAATAGTATATTAACAGTTTATTAACAGTAGTAAAACTTTCAAAATCTTTATCAAGAAAATTAATAAGTAAATTCTTTTTTAATTTTTGGAACATTTAATTAATCAAAATTGTTGACAACAAGTTTAAATTTAATAAGATCTAAAACAATATATTTAAATTCAGGGGTAGAAAATTTTACAGTTTTTAATTGTTCTTTAATCATCCATTATAACACTGAACTTTTAATTCTAAAAATGAAACTCCTAATCTTTTTAATGTTAAATTCACTGACATCCAATAAACACAAAGCTTTGAAAAGTACCAAATTAAATTTATTTTTAATTTTACCTTTACAGTTACCCCTGCATCTTCTCAGTTTACATGAAAAATTGTTATTAAAAATTCTCAATTTATTATAAATGAATACAGTATTTAAATCTATGTTACTTTCTCTATTTAATTTACTATTAAGCCCATAGGGGTTTAAAGTTTTTAATTTATGAATAAAAATCTTTTCATAATCTACTCTTAGATTTAAATCCTCAATAAATTTAAGAATATTAATATCTTTAAAAGAATGCTTTTGAAAATAAACAACTTCAATATCAGAGTCATCATGTTTACGAAAGATTTTAATGACTGATCTATGGCTATTAATTTGTTTATTTAACTCAGTACCTGTTTGTCCAATATATTTAAGTGAGCACGTTTTACATTCTATAAGATAAATAATATTTTTCTGTTGGCAAAAAATAAATTTGCTAGAATCTGAAATAAAATATAAAGAATAATAAAAACTAACCATTAACTAACCATAACTAACAATAACACGGAACAGGACCGGAAACTCCATAAAAAATCACTTCATCTAAATCATGAAGGACACAAATTATTAAGTTAAATAGCATAATAATTTCCAATCAAGATTTCTCAATTGCTGCAAATCTAGGCATGAAAATATGAAATCTAGTCAGAAAATAAATTTAATTTACAAATACAGAAAAAGACAAAAAGGTAAATTAATAATTAAAACTTCAAATCAAAATAGAAGAGTGCCTAGAGCAGCTAAAACCAAATTTGCTTTATTTTTATAGACATTCAAACAAACAATCAAAGCAGGAAAAAGTAATAAAAAGCAATAAAATGAAAGATATGCGTGTTGGCCAGACGGCAGTTCTTCGAGGGTAACTGTAACTTTAACTATTTTCTCTATTTTTATTTATAAGTGGGCGTTTCATTTTTAAGTCTTACTATGCATACTTTTAAGTAGTGTTTGCTGGTGCATTATTTTTCTGTGCTCTTATTCATGATTTTCTCTTATTTGTTTATCCATTATGGGGCCTCGGGGGCACTGTCAGTTTTGGTTTTACCACTGACAACAGAAAGGCTCCTGTGTGTTGGTAGGCAGTGTGTCACCTGAAGAAGTGTTGTCTTGCCAACACACATATCTTTTTTTTATTGCTTTTTATTACTATCTCTTGCTTTAATTGTTTGTTTGAATATCTAAATGTTCCACATGTCATGCCTTTTTTAAAAAAAAGTAAATGCTAAAATACAAGCATTATTAAAGAACGAATTCAATAAAAAGTATGTAAAAGAATTAAGTTCAGTCAATTTATCAATTTATCTTACAGAAAGATATTAGTGCTGGAGAGTTTTGTCGCAGATAGCTCAAAAAATTCTGCCACAGGATTCATTCAGACTTTCATTTGGACGTGTCTTTTCAATTACCAAAAATGAAGCTTTATGTCATGCCTTTCTAGGGTGATATACTTTTAATTCATTATTTAATTCAGTTCGATTTCTGTTGTGTCTTCAAACTGATTTAAAATTTACAATTGTGTGCTGTAGATTTTCAGAATAGTCCACTTGCACACTGTACTATCCATTTCTTGTTTATAGAATGTATTCCTCTTTGTGGCAGCATTTGTTACATTCATTTTTTTACGGCTTAAATAATAAATATCACATTTTTTAAACCTCAAGTGTGTATTTTTTTACATTAATATTCTGCCTTTCTTTCTTTGTTAAAACAGGTGGGAACAAATAATAAATCTAGTCCATCATAAAAGGTGTTTCAGCATTGAACACAGAAATGCTTCGAAAGTTTTGCAGATATATTTAGTGAGTATCTAATGTATTACAGTATGCTCTCGATATCTCAAAGTTGAAGGAGCGCTAAAAAAAATTTCGAGATAGCAAGTTTTTGACATAGAAAGTTCGAAACTAAATATGTTCTGAAACGTAAAAAAATACTACTATTAAATATGTATGTAATGATAGTTGACTATAAGTCTAAATACAACAAAACTAATTTTATTTTTAAGAGTAAGACAAAAATTGTTATACATTAAATAGAAAAGAATTAGTTTAGAACTTACATTGTGACTTTTCTGAAAAAATTCATTTTCTATTTTGAAAAAGATTCAACATAGCAAGGTTTTGAGAAGAAATTCTTTGAGTTGGAATTCAAATTAACATTAGGTGGATATATATTGCCAAGGGGAAAAATATTTTTTTTTACTTAGCAAGGTTTTTGAGATATCGAGAGTATACTGTTTGTAATTTCATAGGAATATTTTTTTTTGTAATAGCATTATTTTTTACAATTTCATTTTGTTTTAACAAAGGCATATTATACATTAAATATGTGACTGCTTATGAGGGTAGTATTCTCTAATGGCTTGCTTACATGATAGTTGTGATATCAATACAGAAATTTATTTACAAAACAATTTATTTTAAAAAAAAAGCGCCTTTTTTTAGTTAGGAAACAAAATTTATACTTTAAAGAATTGTTATTTAGCCTTGAGGAAATCGTTAGGCAGGATGTTCCATACTGATCACACTTAGTATATATTTTTAGAATCGTTTACAAAAATTAAGAAAAGGTGGAGCATCATAATTTTAAATTTTAATTAACAAAAAATGATATTGTTGTCAAAATTGTAAAAGTTAAAATTATTGCTATATGATTATAATTGAGATAAATTGATTATATGATAATAATGTTGAGCCAGGCATGATGATAAATATTATTGAATATATTGATCATAGATTTTCTTCCTTTTTTGCTTTTTCTTATTTCTTCTTAATATCGAGAAGGTGCAATTGAAAGTGCAAAACGGATATAAATATGGCTTAAAATAAAGAAATGGAACAGAAGGGATAAGTGAAGTATTTCAAAACTTGAAATTATATCTGTTATAGCCAGATATTGTGAAATTCATTAAAATAAATCGAATGAACTGGGCAGCTCACATTTTCAGAAGGAATGATGACTCAAATTTAAAGAAAATCCTATTACACAAACCCCTAACGAACAGGAAAAGAGGTAGACCCAGGCTGAGATGGCTGGATTTAGTTGAGACTGATTTCCTTACTCTAAAGGAGAAAAACTGGCGAACAAGTGTCAAAAGTAGAGAGAAGTGGATTCGAATTCAAAAGAAGGCACTGGCCCACCCTGGGCTGTCTGGCCATATATGATGATGATGAATGATAAACTATTAATATTATACAGGACATGCCATAGCTGTTTTGGAGAAAAAAAATAGAACTTGTTTGGTAAAATTAAACTTCAGTAATATGTTTCTCAAAATAAAATAAACAATGCATTAATTGCAAATTAAATCACGCTGGATATTATTATGTGAAATAAAATGATGTGTAACATTAAAAAATATGGTACCTTTCTATTTCTCTGATGCAAGTAATTTTGGCTATTTTATCTATCTATTTATTTTAAAAAAATTCACTTAAAATTAAAAAAAATTTTTTTTAATTTACTTGCACTCAGTAAGCTTGCATTGCTGACTGGGAAAATGGAAAAGTACCAAAAGTATGCTTTATAAACATATTCAGCAATTTCATTTTCACTTATTTGTCTCCATACCATTAGTTGCTTTAAAATATAAATACTTATTGAGCTATCAATTAAAATTATTTCTTACTGGGAGCTAATTTAATGATTTGTTATTTTTAAAATTTTTACTTTATTTCATTATTTAATAATATTTGTAATTAAACATTTTACCCCAATTCTTAACCTTTTAAAAGAAAGGAATTTATGAATGATCCCTTAGTTCACCATTTTCAAACTTCTGTGATTGTTAACTGAATTAAATTAAAACTTGAAAAAATCAGTTAAAATTTCTATTCATGAATTCACCTTTAAAACATTTTTGATGACAATTTTATTAATCAAGTTATGAATTGTAATACAAATTGTACAAGTCAAGTTATACTATAATACAAGTCCTGAAAAATGCAGAAACAACAAATTGGGTACAACAGAATTTCTATTGCAATTCGTGTCCCTCGGTTCTACAACATGCTATGTTAGAATTGTTAATTAAATCTTTTACCAAAATCAGGCAAAAGTTCCAAAGAAAGTGGTACACTCATTATAATTGAAAGATTATATTTTTACTGTTATTTATTGTCATCAGGTAATATTTGTCTTAGCTATTTATTATAGATACTAACTTTCAATTCAAATGTCGTGAGTTATTTTATATTTTCTGATTCTAGAACATCAATTCCACAGAACTTTCTGTAGAAGGATTACAGTGGTTCAAAATTTTTTTGTTTTAATTATATTTACATGCATTCAATAATGTTTAATTTAATTAATATTTTGGTTGTTAATATTAAATTAATTATGAATGCCAATAAGAAGAAACAGCAAAATGTTTTTTTTTTTAATATTTTTTAATAATACAATTAAATAAATTCTGAAAAGGATATACATTTGTAAAAAATTCAATAAATGTTTCTCATCAATCTTTTCAATTAAAATAAAATAACTAGATTCAAGAATAAAGAATTACAACTCTCTATGTTTTATCAAAGTTCTTTTTTAAAAATCATAATTAAATCAAGTTATTTTATTCATTTTTATCATAAGCATACTGCAAGTACTAATTCATAATTTCAAATATTTCATTATTTTCATTAAATACTTTCAAAATGATTAGTCTGTTTGGTCAATATATTCATTGCTGCAAATAAACTTTTTTTGTTATAATGGGGTTCCAAAGCTGTAAAAAACTGGGAACAGCTCTTTCAGATAATTGGAACCTCACTTACAAACATTTGTAACATGAAAGGGGTATTGTGTATCATCTGCTTATAATCTTGANTTCTCCAGGTCATCATAGGTATGTGTAAATGGTATAGGTATGTGTAAAATTTAAAATATATTTTAAGTAAACTAAGAAGTATTGAGAAAAAGGAAAGAACCTTGTTTAAAATTTTTTTTCTCTAATTTTTCGATTTAAAATTTGTTTTTTTTTTCTTACTCAAGAAATTTTCCGGAATTTCGACTTGGGCTTACAATCACCCCTGTCAATATATTCATTGCTACAAATTAACTTTTTTTGTTATAATGGGGTTCCAAAGCTGTAAAAAACTGGGAACAGCTCTTTCAGATAATTGGAACCTCACTTACAAACATTTGTAACATGAAAGGGGTATTGTGTATCATCTGCTTATAATCTTGAACCTATTGAGAGAACGCCATGTCACGGGAGAAACTTTTCGTTGTTTTCTCTTCCACCCCCGTTTCTAATTTAAGGTATAAAGAAAGTGAGTTCAAACAAAACTAAAGTGAAGTTTCAAGCACTGAAAAAAAATTTATAATATTAAAATGAAAGTAAATCTTAAAAAGATAACTTAGAATTTTGCAATGGCAAAGTTCTCTTCGAATAATTTGTTTGCAATCTGATATCTGCAAATTTTTCATGACGTTCTTTAGGTTTGCCTGCACTCACTTTTTCTTCCTTCTAAATTAGTAATGGAGGTGCAAAAAATTTGTGACAAAAAGATTCTCCCTTGGTATTGCGTCCTCTTAAAAAAAAGTCAAGCATCATTGACCACGGTCATTAAGCAGGTGGGTGACCACTTTGATCAGCCTGCGTAGCGGTATAGGTCATTGTTAAACTGTTCTACCGTAAAGTGCTCGGCTTCGCTCGCAGGTTGTTCAGCTATCAAAGTAGGGGAGCCATCCCCTTTGCAAAGGATCAAAATTGCGATGGATTGTCTTCAGATCATCCTCAAGGATGTTTCGCAGACTGTGCGTTTAAATTATTAAAGTTTTTTTTTGTACACCCTATTTTTTAAGGGGTAATTTCCCTTAAAAGAAGTACTGCATTTCCCTTTGTCAGTTACACTGTAACCATAAATGATGAATTTAAATTATTATTAAATATGTAAAAAAAATTGTTTTTCCTTCTAATTAATTAATTAATAAATTAAATTTGAAGAATGAAATATTTTTTATATTATATATTTTTAAATTCATATTATATCTTTTTTAAATTCATGCCAGGATGATTCTCATTTTGCTAAGTATGTTTGGAGAACGTGCATTCAACAACATGGCTTCTACTCCAGAAATGAAGGTGTCCTCAAGTAAGTATAATGCTTCTCAACTGTTGTGATTCTCTGTTTTTTACGACCCACTACTTAAGCAGACTAATCTAGGGACCACAAAGCCAAATTCGCCGACACATGCAAAAAATGTGAGATTTCTTGTTTAAAAAGGCTGTTGGCTACCAATAATTCGCATAAGTGTATCAAATATTGCGACTAATAATAATAATTACAGAAGAGCTGTGAGGGCTCCACAGATAGAGCGTTCGCCTTCCAATGAGGTGAACCGGTTTAAATCCCAATAATGGCTGGTCGATGCAAATTCAGCACCCGACTCACACCGACCACTGTGCTGACGAAAAATATCCTCAGAGGAAGACGGATCACGGGTTAGAGTCCCCTTGCCGTCTGACTAACCGAACTAACGTCTGACTAACGAGCGAGGCCGAGCACTTTACCGTAGAACAGTTTAACAATGACATGGGAGGTTTTCATGGTTTTCCCCTCCATGTAACTCAAATGCGGGTTAGTTACATCAAAAAGCCCTCCATGAAGGCAAATTTTTCCCAATGCTTGATCCAAGAGTTCCCTTGTCTTCTGGATTGTGTTCAAAATGACAAGGCTACGGAGCTGAGTGTTAGTAATCATAAACCCAAAAATTGGGGGTGTCTCTTCAAAGACGGTTACAAAGCAATTAGGGAATACGACAATATTGCAATAATCATTGTTGACTACAATGATCAAATGTGATAATTTTGCAATAGTTATTGTTTATCTGTAATAACTAATATGAAAATATCGCTAATATGATAACAGAAAGGATTATTCTTGGATTTGATACTGTAATGCTGTGAGTGTTATTAAATTTAATTTTGGTACGGAAAATATTACAAGATAAAAATAATATGAACTTGTTTTTACTTTACAAAATGAATTAATGTTATGCAAAGTTATAATTAAATTAATTAAAGTTAATTTTTAATTAAAGTTACTAGATCACTACACTAAAACCCAAAGCTAAAGCAAAAAAGGGGATGAGGTGTTGCAAATTTCTTATGTTACTATGGGAGGGGGCTAGTTATTTTATTATTTTTGATGACTTGAAGAGGGAGGAATTTCAAAATGGCCATCAATAGGCTTAATTAATGTGTGAATGGCCCCCTATTGCTTTAAATTGAGGAATTGAAACAGTGGTAGGGATGGTCTGATTGAAATTTATTGTGTATGTCTAATTTTTTTTAAATAAAAAGTTGAGTCCCCTTTTACAATATTTTTGAGCTCTAAATTTATACTATAAGTATTTGGTAAACAATTAATGCGGTTATATTAAAAATTAAAAAACACAATTTTAATTGAAGAAATATCTTTTGCAACCATCACATGCAGATTAAAGCAGAATCATTATGAATATTCTCTGCTTTTATTTTTAGTTTTATATTTCTGATATTTGAAATAATTTTAAATTTTTTTACCCAACATTAAAAATAAGCCATAATTTACCAAATCAATATCACCTTCATTTATAAAATCTCATATACTATAAAACATTTCATATATCATTCTAACTTTTCTAGGATGACTTAGTTAAACTTTAATATTCCATTTTTTTGATAAAGATTAACTGTCGCTGACGTCATAGGTCAAATGTGTGGGTATGGGTGGTATTCTTCTTGAAGTACCCAATCGAACTATCCTCACTGTTGTTGTCTTTAGGCTGTTTGTATTAATTTTGCAGAACTCAACATTTGTGCATCAAGGTTAGAATAGCATAAAATAATCAATTGTGGAATGGTCAAAATGAAATGATCTGCAATACTCTACTTTTTTAATATGACTATTCAAGCTTTTATTTTAATAATTATAAATTTGTATTTTCAGTAGTCCTGTTCCTGAGCAATTAGTAGAACTAAAGCCACCTAATATGTGAGTAAACAATTTAATGTGCCATGAAAATTCTGTATATGGGTCAATATAAAAACTGTCATTTTCAGTTCGAAAAATTTCAAAAAAGTAAAGTGAATGAAAAGCTTGGAAACTTTTTATATTAATAGATATAATAATAAAAATGCATGTCCTCTAAATTTTACTTAATATTTAAGCAAATTAGTTGAACTCTAAATTTTTAAAGTGAGGGAATGATGTTTTATTTTATTCATTAAGTTATAAACACAAAACGAAATTTTTAATTTGTGTTATGTTCTGTTTTTTCTTTACATTTTATTTTTTGTTCTTTACGTGATATATATTTTTTCTTAATGTGTTATATTTTGTTTCAATTTTTGAGTGCTCCTCATTCTATTAATTTATTTTGCTATGACTATTGATACAATATTAGAAAGCATTCCCTTTTGCAGATATAATCGTGTAAGCTGATGAGGAAATTATATCTTTTCATTTTTTTGTTTTCGAGCTTAATATATATATTTATAATTTTTTTAATTACTTTATTTTATTTTAATAAGTCTTCTTTTCTTTTCATTATTCTTTAATATTTTCCATGTTTTCCGTATATTTTCTTTATATGAGTTCTATATACTTACAGCTTATGCACAGTAAATAAAACTAAAAAACTAATTATTTTTCTTAATTTTCTTTGTTTTCTTTAAATCCTTTTTGTCTTTATTGTGATATATTAAAATTTTACAAAATATAAAAAAATTTCTTCGCGTGATTTTTGGCCAAACTTAGATGTTTTCGCTTCGCTAATTTCAATAAAAATATCATTCGGGAAAAAAAAAATTTCCTTTCAGAACATAACTAATTTCAGATATAATTTGCCCTCACCCTTAATTAGGAAAGATCAAATGCTTGCATAAATGTAAGAATATATTTGTTCGTTCGTGAAATTATTTTCGCAAATGATTGTATATGAAATACGTAAACTGATTTCTGGCTAGAAAAAGCTCACTTTATACTACATCGGAACAATATACATTTACACTACATCGTAATGATTCAGAAATTCATATAAAAAACCTCTTTGATCTAGTTCTTTTGCAATGAAACTCTTAAAATGTTACCAAAATCAATCGAAGTTTTAAACGTTTTAATTTTCTATTGTCTTCCGCTCTATAAAATATTTTGCGAAAACGTAGTAGTAGTTAGCCCTGCAGGCTAAAATGATTTTATGCCAAAAATAAACAAAATATAAACTGACCTAAAAATACCATTTTGATAGAAAACCTGTAATTTTTGGAACAAAAGTAATTTCTGATTTTAAATATCTGTTGCAAACGGTTCTAAAAACTTATCCAGGTTGCAGAGTTTATAAATATCAAAAATTGCGTTTGAAATTATTAAAATACGAAGAATTAACTGGGACAAAACATTTATTATAAATAAAGCAGGTAAGAACCAACGACAAGCGCATAACACAAACGTTCCATGAAAATTATGAACAAGCCAACTGATGCCACTCACAGCTTTTAGAAATAAAATAAATAATGCCGCGGTGGCCAAGAGTATCATTTTTCACAATATTCACACCCAAGATAAGACCAAGTATCTGTATAAATGCGAAAAAAAGTTATTCTCGAGTGTTTTTAATTTATTTATAATTATTATTTTGATAATGATCGATATCAAATAGTGAAAATAATATCAAGCAGTAAACTAATTCTTTAAAAAAACTCTCTTTATAAAATATTTTTGGTACTTTTTTTATTTCTTTTTCATTCATACATTTAGCAATTCCTGACAGAAATTCGTTTAAAAGCAATAAAAAATGTAACGCAAGTATAATAATTAATATATAGGCATTTGGTAAATTTTTACCTGGTAGCAAACTTAAATGAGGAATATTTAAATGTTAATAAAAATCCTATTTCTTTTAAAAGTTTGCTAAAAATAAAAGCACCAGAATAAATAAAAAAATAGAATAAAAAAAATTTTTGTAGTCCCGTCTGTCAATGAAGGTGGTACGTAGTTCACCCAATGGGAAGTTGCCGTGACTCAATGACATAAAGAAAGTATCTTCAAACCAATCAGAGGTAGTGTCGGCCGCTTATCCCCACCCCTAAAGTCGGCGTGGGNATTTTTCGCTAGCAGTGATCCGGAAGTTTCCGGAGATCGAAGGTCCAGACGTTTAAAAAAATCATTGATCGCAGAAGTTTCCGAAAAATGAAATTTTCAAAGATGGAACTTAAAAACACAAGTTATTTGTTTGTAAGGGAGAGCCAGATACTTTATAAGCTTATATTCATGATTAATATTCATTTTTTATCAGTAAATAGTTGTTATAATCATTAACTCAAGAAAGAAAGACATATTTATAAATTTTAATTACTTCTCCAGGTCATCATAGGTATATGTAAATGGTATAGGTATGTGTAAAATTTTAAATATATTTTAAGTGAACCAAGAAATATTGAGAAAAAGGGAAAAAAAACTTGCTTAAATTTTTTTCTAATTTTTCAATTTAAACTATTTTTTTTTTTTTTTCACTCAAGAAATTTTCCGGAATTTTGACTTGGGCTCACAATCACTCCTGATGTAGTGAAGCTTCAAAGGTGCCGAAATTTCCTTTCACTATGACCGGGAGTTATCAATATCCGTATTGCAAACAATTTTAACTATTTTTTTCTAACTGCTCTCTTTTATTACACATTGTTTAAATAAATGACCAATAAAAAGAAATACAAAGATAATTAAAAAACAATATGTAGTTACAAAAATTGTGTTATTTTTTATTTCTCTTCGTCTTGCGTACAAAAAGTTTACGGATGGTCTTTATTTAAGGATGGGTAACTGAGATAGAAGAAGCAAACAAGAAAAAAATGCTCGTGGTTACATTCCACTCAATAGATGGTTTTAAAAATCGGCATATATATTTTATGTAGAAATTTCAAAATTACCAAAAAATGAAGAAAATAATCAGTCAAAGATAGAAAAAAAGTTCATAATATCCAATTTCCTCTCTTCTTTTGGTTTACTATATCCACACAAAAATAATATTATATGCGTATAGAAAGGCACAGGAGCTAATATTTCGTTCAGTATATCCGGGAGTTCAGTATAACGTGGTTTGACTGTAATTAGTAAGGTATTGCTATTGTGTTGATGACAAGATATCTGAAAGACTTCACATTCTGTCTTTTGTTCTTTATTGACATAGAATTTTTGAACAAATTCAACGGAAGAGGTGTTTTCTAATCCTCAAAGGAAAGGAAATTTCCACAAAAAAAAAAAAATTTCTGACAGCTTCATTAAAATTTTGAAGTTGAAATTTTTAATTATGAAATGTCGTCATCATCATAATTGACCAGACGGCTCAATGTGGGCCATTGCCTTCCTCTGAAGGTTTCTCCATAACGACTTTCGATTTATCTTTGATATCCAATTATTCTCATTAATTGCAACAAAATCAGACTCCACTGAGTCAGCCCACCTCAACCGTGACCTTCGCCGCTTTCTTTCTCCAGTGAGTCTAAAAAGCAGTATCTTTTTTATTGTAGTGTCATCACTCATGTGAATCACGTGGGCCATCCAATTTTATTTTTATGTATTTTATAATATCGGGTTGTTTATAGATCTTGTACAGTTCAAAGTTAAATCTCCTTCTCCAGTTATTGTTTTCATTTAGACAACCGAGTATACACCTCAAAATCTTTCTCTCAAATATTGTGATACAATTCTCCTCGAGTTTTGTCATTGTCCAAGCTTCAGAAGCGTATGTAAGACTGGCCGGACAAGAGTTTTGTAGATTAAGAACTTTATTTTTCTGAAAAGAAACCTAGATTTAATAGTTCTTCTCAGCCCTATTTGCCAGATAGAGACGGTTTTTTATTTCAGGAGTCATTCAATAATTGATCCTAAGTAAGTCAATAATTGTCAATAATTGATCCTAAGTAAGTAAAACTCCTTACTGTTTCAGAATTATTGGATGTATTCCACATTAAATATGTGGTATGCTCATTATAAAAGGTCTTTTTAACGTTAAATTAGCCATTTATTAAAAATTAATTTAATTGTCAAACCTGGGATCTCGTTAAACAGAACTCGTAATGCACTAATTTGACTGAAATGTTAATTCAGGTATTAAATTAACTGTATTTTTCTTTTCTTTTTTTTTAGCCAGCTGAAAACAAACCTCAGAGTGCAATTCAAGACAGTCATGAGTCATTAGGTATAAATAGTTTCATTTGTCTGTTGTTTCATTACTTTTGCCAAAATGCATAATTCCTTCTGAAGTTTGTAGCATTTATAAAATTTATTTTATAAATAAGGAAAAATAAAAGTCAATAAGTTCCTAATACAGAGCTCATTCTAGGCAGGGTAAACAGGGCGCAGCACCCTGCTGCCCTTTTAGTCAAACGAATCCACCCTGTTGCCCCTGAAGTAAATTAGTGCCCTTTTATAATAGACTCCATACCCTTTTTGCCCTTTCTTTCTTCAACCCTTCTTTATTTTCAACTCTTTTTATTTAGCTTCATTGCTGTCAATACATAGATTTATATGGCGAAGGAAAAATAGTGCACTTGTCTTTGAAAGTTTGCAGTTACTTCACTATCGTTAAATCATAATTATTATTAATCATTTTAATTATTAAATCATAACTACAGACACTTAAAAACATACATTTATTATTTTATTAATATATGCATGCATTTTAAATAAATTACTAAGCTAATTAGCTCATTAACTCGATATATATATATGTTAATTTATTAATAAAAATTAGTAATTAATATGATATCTTTGGTACTTTTAGTAAAGTAAAAATAAAAAATAGGTCTGCCTAATAGGTCGTGGTAAATATACTTACCACCAAAAGAAATGGCATCAAAATTTTAATTAATTTTTTATAAGCTAAATGATATTTTCTTTTCTTATATGAATTTCAATTCCAAAAATTCTTTAATTTACCTTTACTAGAAATAAATAGCCCACTAAAGTGTTTGGTGCATTTTTAGATTTTCTAAGTTTCAAGGATGTTGTTATAAATTTATTTTTATTTTTAGAGGTATATTTTGCATTTTGAAAGGATTTTTTAGAATACAGACTGTGGTAAACTGTCTTTCTAAGTTGTTTAACAAAAGGTCCTTAATTCATAGATGATTGGCTTTATTAGAAATAAGTAATTTTCACCTTACTATTGTTACAGATGGATTAGGTGTCTATCACACTGATCAACCTTTTAATGAAAATGTTCAAACAATGTCCAATCAGCAGCCTGATAACACTTCTTGCAAGGTTCTCTCTTCCCACCCACCTCCCATATCTGCACGCAACAGTAACTCTTGCATTTCATCTACAAATGGAGATTCTGCTCACTCGATTTATTCACAGTCGGCCCTCCGACGCGCGTCTTCGTCTGATGCATCCATTCATCGCAGCTTAGCCAGCATCCAGGAGACTGATACGAAACCTGTGTCCTCAGTTTTACCGCTCTATAGACAAGCTCCAGATTATGACACTGCAGTTAAGTTAAAATACGGCCTTCAGAGGTATGGATTTTTTTACTTTTAAAAACATAGTGAGCATGACCAAAAATTATGTAAACTCTTGCCTACAGTAGTGCAGAATATGCTTGATCATATAGACGATTTTCGGGGAGAATTCAGAGAGATCCGTGGGGGGGGGAGACCAATTTTTTGTCAAGCTTTAAAAAAAAATATTGCTAAAAAACAGTGTATGTAGCATTTTTAAAAAAATACTTAAAGGTAATTATTATTGTTTTTAAAACCCTTAAAGGTGTTAATTTTCATTAAGTTTATTAAAAATATTTTTATTTTTATTTATTATTTTTTTTAAAACCCTTTTTTTTGCGATGACAATTGTCAATGACAATGAATTACTCATTTACATACACTGAGCACTAGATACGCATTTCATACAAACACATTCATTTTGTGTAGCGTTTTTAAAAAGTGCTTAAAGGTCCTTATTTTTTATTTTGGGTTCTTTAAGAGCCCTTAAAGGTGGTTTTTTCAAAGGGTGTTTTTAAAAAGTGATTAATTTTCCCTTTTCAAAAATGATATTTTTTTTCTTTACCATGACGATTTTTGTTGCGTATTAGAAAAACGCCTGGTTTTCCCATTGTTATATTCAACTACAATCCATTTCAGCGTGCCTTCGGTCTGTATCTTTTTATGGTGGCTAATGTAATCAAGAAAATATTTCTTTGTCAGGGACTAGTTATTTTATCATGATGATGTAAATTCTTTGAAAATTATTTTGCATTTTGTTAATGTATATAGTGCTTAAAAATATGTTTAGAGTGCTTGGAAAGTACTTTAAAGGTGCTTATTTTTTGTTGAGAGATTTGACTACTCATGCTAATTAAATTTGTGAAAAATGCTTATTTTTTTCTTTTTTTTTATAGTGTTTTTTTTTTTTTTTTTTTTTTTTGCAATGGCAATGCTACTCACTTGTATACATTCGTGTACAGTGAGCGGGATTCATTGAAAAGAATTCCTGCTCTCCCTCATCAGGGTTTGTAGTTGCCCTGATATTTGTGATTTTCCTGATTAAAAATATGTCCTTTTTTGTCCTGATTTATAATTTGTAGCATTTTGTCCTGATATTCCTTAATTTTTTTCTCTTTGGTTGTTCAAAACTTTCAATTTAGAATAACACGGTATTTTAAAAGAATCATCTGAATTTTTTTAAAAATTACTTTCACTTGAACACTTGAGAAAAACCAGTCTTCTCAATGTCAAAAGTAGTGAAAGCTAGTAGTTGAGAAAGGGAAATTCAAAACGTTTTCCCACTGATAAAGGATTAGTTACTGTTTCTTTATCTTCCAATCAACAAAATGAATTATTGCTGAATTAGTATTGGAACTGTTACAAATACATAGTTTTGATAGTATAAAACATACTTTAAATTAAACTCATTACACCTAGAAGTAATTTTAAATTATATTTTTAAATGTTATTTAATCTTTACAACTTTCATTATTTGCGATAGAAGTTTAATAATTATTTTTTAGTGTTCTTAATTTAATAATCCCTGCACTTAATTTATTGTTTGTGACTTTAATTAAATTATTAGAGACTGTACTCACTTTTTCAGTAGTAATTAATTTAATGGTTTGGAGTGTACTTAATTTAGTTACATCTTTACAACTTTCATTATTTGCGATAGAAGTTTAATAATTATATATTAGTGTTCTTACTAATTTAATAATCCCTGCACTTAATTTATTGTTTGTGACTTTATTTCAATTATTAGAGACTGTAATCACTTTTTCAGTAGTAATTAATTTAATGGTTTGGAATGTACTTAATTTAGTTACAAAATTCAATTAGAAACTATCGTAAAGTTCATATGGTAATTTTTATTCAAAAAATACTTTTAGTCAATGCTAAAACCATTGAAAGCAAGGGTCCTATTTGATCCTATGCAAAGGATCAAAATAACGATTGCATGTCTTTGGCACAGTGAATATAAAATAATTAAATATTTAAATGTGCGCCATAAACTATTTTTTTTGTTCAAATAGAGCTATAAATTAACGCTGATGTTATCTTCATGGGTCTGTCCAGACATTTTGTAAAAGGTCCGTTTTTCGTGAAATTGTGAAAAAATTACATTCTTTCAACCAGGGTCCGCTTTTATGAATTTGTGCAAATAGGGTCCGTTATTGAAGAAAAAAAACTTTTTCAAGGAGTTTTTAAATTGTAAAGACATACAAGATTATGCTCAACACTGTAAAATTATAATTAAAAAAATTAAATTTAATATTCTTTAACGGAAAAT